>NW_027620435.1:15000-275574 GCF_964198595.1 Lampetra fluviatilis
CACACAGTGAGACACACACAGTGAGACACAGTGAGACACACACAGTGAGACACGGAGACAGAACCACGGCGGTCAGCTCCAGCAGCTCACACACGTTGAGCAGCGTCACTGAGACACACGCAGAGACACACACAGTGAGACACACACAGTGAGACACACACAGTGAGACACAGTGAGACACACACAGTGATACACGGAGACAGAACCACGGCGGTCAGCTCCAGCAGCTCACACACGTTGAGCAGCGTCACTGAGACACACGCAGAGACACACACAGTGAGACACACACAGTGAGACACACGCAGTGAGACACACGCAGTGAGACACACGCAGTGAGACACACGCAGTGAGACACACGCAGTGAGACACACGCAGTGAGACACACGCAGTGAGACACACACAGTGAGACACACACAATGACACACACAGTGAGACACACGCAGTGAGACACACGCAGTGAGACACACACAATGACACACACAGTGAGACACACACAGTGAGACACACACAGTGAGACACACACAGTGAGACACACACAGTGAGACACACACAGTGAGACACACACAGTGAGACACACGCAGTGAGACACACGCAGTGAGACACACACAATGACACACACAGTGAGACACACACAGTGAGACACACACAGTGAGACACACACAGTGAGACACACACAGTGAGACACACACAGTGAGACACACACAGTGACACACACAGTGAGACACACACAGTGACACACACAGTGACACACACAGTGAGACACACACAGTGAGACACACACAGTGAGACACACACAGTGACACACAGTGAGACACACACAGTGAGACACACACAGTGAGACACACACAGTGAGACACACACAGTGACACACAGTGAGACACACACAGTGAGACACACACAGTGAGACACACACACAGTGAGACACACACAGTGAGACACACACAATGACACACACAGTGAGACACACACAGTGAGACACACACAGTGAGACACACACAGTGAGACACACACAGTGAGACACACACAGAGAGACACACGCAGTGAGACACACACAGTGAGACACACAGTGAGACACACACAGTGAGACACACACAGAGAGACACACGCAGTGAGACACACACAGTGACACACACAGTGAGACACACACAGAGAGACACACGCAGTGAGACACACACAGTGAGACACACACAGTGAGACACACACAGTGAGACACACACAGTGAGACACACACAGTGAGACACACACAGTGAGACACACAGTGACACACATAGTGAGACACACAGTGAGACACACACAGTGAGACACACACAGTGACACACACAGTGACACACACAGTGAGACACACACAGTGACAGACACACAGTGACAGACACACTGAGACACACACAGTGAGACACACACGGTGACACACACACGGTGACACACACACAGACACACACAGTGAGACACACACAGTGAGACACAGTGAGACACACACAGTGAGACACAGTGAGACACACACAGTGAGACACAGTGAGACACACACAGTGAGACACACAGACACACAGACACACGTAGACACACATGGCGAGACACACGGGGAGACAGAGACACGGGGAGACACAGAGACACGGGTGTCTCCGTGCGTGAAGACACATTCCTCTGACCCGGTGGTTAAATGAAGGACTCACGCTCACCAGAGACGGTGAATCTCGAGGGGGTTGAGTGAATGACTCACCAGAGACGGTGAATCTCAAGGGGGTTGAGTGAATGACTCACTAGAGACGGTGAATCTCGAGGGGGTTGAGTGAATGACTCACCAGAGACGGTGAATCTCAAGGGGGTTGAGTGAATGACTCACTAGAGACGGTGAATCTCAAGGGGGTTGAGTGAATGACTCACCAGAGACGGTGAATCTCGAGGGGGTTGAGTGAATGAGTCACCAGAGATGGTGAATCTCAAGGGGGTTGAGTGAATGACTCACCAGAGATGGTGAATCTCGAGGGGGTTGAGTGAATGAGTCACCAGAGACGGTGAATCTCGAGGGGGTTGAGTGAATGACTCACCAGAGATGGTGAATCTCAAGGGGGTTGAGTGAATGAGTCACCAGAGACGGTGAATCTCGAGGGGGTTGAGTGAATGACTCACCAGAGACGGTGAATCTCAAGGGGGTTGAGTGAATGACTCACTAGAGACGGTGAATCTCAAGGGGGTTGAGTGAATGACTCACCAGAGACGGTGAATCTCGAGGGGGTTGAGTGAATGAGTCACCAGAGATGGTGAATCTCAAGGGGGTTGAGTGAATGACTCACCAGAGATGGTGAATCTCGAGGGGGTTGAGTGAATGAGTCACCAGAGACGGTGAATCTCGAGGGGGTTGAGTGAATGACTCACCAGAGATGGTGAATCTCAAGGGGGTTGAGTGAATGAGTCACCAGAGACGGTGAATCTCGAGGGGGTTGAGTGAATGACTCACCAGAGACGGTGAATCTCGAGGGGGTTGAGTGAATGACTCACCAGAGACGGTGAATCTCCAGGGGGTTGAGTGAATGACTCACCAGAGACGGTGAATCTCAAGGGGGTTGAGTGAATGACTCACCAGAGACGGTGAATCTCAAGGGGGTTGAGTGAATGACTCACTAGAGATGGTGAATCTCAAGGGGGTTGAGTGAATGACTCACCAGAGATGGTGAATCTCGAGGGGGTTGAGTGAATGACTCACTAGAGATGGTGAATCTCAAGGGGGTTGAGTGAATGACTCACCAGAGACGGTGAATCTCAAGGGGGTTGAGTGAATGACTCACTAGAGACGGTGAATCTCAAGGGGGTTGAGTGAATGACTCACCAGAGACGGTGAATCTCAAGGGGGTTGAGTGAATGACTCACTAGAGATGGTGAATCTCAAGGGGGTTGAGTGAATGACTCACCAGAGATGGTGAATCTCAAGGGGGTTGAGTGAATGACTCACTAGAGATGGTGAATCTCAAGGGGGTTGAGTGAATGACTCACCAGAGACGGTGAATCTCGAGGGGGTTGAGTGAATGACTCACCAGAGACGGTGAATCTCGAGGGGGTTGAGTGAATGACTCACCAGAGACGGTGAATCTCAAGGGGGTTGAGTGAATGACTCACCAGAGACGGTGAATCTCGAGGGGGTTGAGTGAATGACTCACCAGAGACGGTGAATCTCGAGGGGGTTGAGTGAATGACTCACCAGAGACGGTGAATCTCGAGGGGGTTGAGTGAATGACTCACCAGAGACGGTGAATCTCGAGGGGGTTGAGTGAATGAGTCACCAGAGACGGTGAATCTCAAGGGGGTTGAGTGAATGACTCACTAGAGATGGTGAATCTCAAGGGGGTTGAGTGAATGACTCACCAGAGATGGTGAATCTCGAGGGGGTTGAGTGAATGACTCACTAGAGATGGTGAATCTCAAGGGGGTTGAGTGAATGACTCACCAGAGACGGTGAATCTCAAGGGGGTTGAGTGAATGACTCACCAGAGATGGTGAATCTCAAGGGGGTTGAGTGAATGACTCACTAGAGATGGTGAATCTCAAGGGGGTTGAGTGAATGACTCACCAGAGACGGTGAATCTCGAGGGGGTTGAGTGAATGACTCACCAGAGACGGTGAATCTCGAGGGGGTTGAGTGAATGACTCACCAGAGACGGTGAATCTCAAGGGGGTTGAGTGAATGACTCACCAGAGACGGTGAATCTCGAGGGGGTTGAGTGAATGACTCACCAGAGATGGTGAATCTCGAGGGGGTTGAGTGAATGACTCACCAGAGACGGTGAATCTCGAGGGGGTTGAGTGAATGACTCACCAGAGACGGTGAATCTCGAGGGGGTTGAGTGAATGACTCACCAGAGACGGTGAATCTCGAGGGGGTTGAGTGAATGAGTCACCAGAGATGGTGAATCTCAAGGGGGTTGAGTGAATGACTCACTAGAGATGGTGAATCTCGAGGGGGTTGAGTGAATGAGTCACCAGAGATGGTGAATCTCAAGGGGGTTGAGTGAATGAGAGAGTGAATCTCAAGGGGGTTGAGTGAATGACTCACGTGTCTGTGAGAGTGAATGACTCACGTGTGTGAGAGAGTGAATTTTCGCACTTGCGCTTGAGGCGAGCGATGAGGAGCTGGTCGGCTACGAGGAGAAGACGACTCACAAACTCGACACTCTCACCTCCTCCTGCAGCACAACAACATCGTCAACAACAACATTGTCAACAACAACATTGTCAACAACAACAACGTCAACATCGTCAACAACAACAACGTCGTCAACAACGACATCGTCAACATCAACAACATCAACATCGTCAACATCGTCAACAACATCGTCATCATCATCGTCATCATCATCATCGTCAACATCAACAACAACGTCATCATCGTCATCAACATCATCGTGTGTGTGTGTCTCACCACCGAGGGAGCTGTGTGTGTGTGTGTGTCTCACCCCAAGTGGGAGCTGTGTGTGTGTGTGTCACTACACGTGGGAGCTGTGTGTGTGTGTGTGTCTCACCCCAAGTGGGAGCTGTGTGTGTGTGTGTCTCACCACGTGGGAGCTGTGTGTGTATGTGTGTGTGTGTGTCTCACCACGGTAGGAGCTGTGTGTGTGTGTGTGTTCTCACCACGTGGGAGCTGTGTGTGTGTGTGTGTGTCTCACCACGTGGGAGCTGTGTGTGTATGTGTGTGTGTGTGTCTCCACTGTGTGCGTGTGTGTCTCTCACCGTCCATGCGAGGGGCTGAGTCGGTGTAGAGGAAGGAGAGGATTTCGTCCAGCAGGTCGGAGGTCACGGGGAGGGGCAGCAGGGCAGAGGTTGCCTGGAACATCGTCAACATCGTCAACATCGTCAACATCGTCATCATCATCGTCAACATCGTCATCATCATCGTCAACATCGTCATCATCATCGTCAACATCGTCAACATCGTCAACATCGTCATCATCATCGTCAACATCGTCATCATCATCGTCAACATCGTCAACATCTTCATCTTCACCACCGTCAACAACATCTTCGTCAACATCATCGTCGTCAACATCGTCAACATCGTCAACATCGTCAAAATCTTCATCGTCAACATCGTCATCATCATCGTCAACATCGTCGTCAACATCGTCATCGTCAACATAAATTTCGATGTAAAGCTGCTTTCGTGACTGCAGGGATTCATTTTCTTGGTTCTTTCAGTAAAGTCATCATGTAGAAGGGAAATAATAAAATAATAAAAATAAAACATAATCAAATACAATTCTCACGACGTTTCGTAGTTTTATGGTGAATATGAGGCAGTGTGGTGTTTCATTCAGACGCTGTCTTCTGGACAGACCTGTTCTTCACCTGAGGACGGCTGCTTGCGTTGTGGCCGAAACGTCGTGAGAATTGTATTTTATTATGTTTTATTTTTATTATTTTATTATTTCCCTTCTACGTGACGACTTTACCGAAAGAACCAAGAAGATGAATCCCTGCAGTCACGAAAGCTTTACATCGGAAAAAAAAAGATGATGATGTTGATGATGTAGATGATGATGATGATGTTGATGATGTAGATGATGTTGATGATGTTGATGATGATGATGTTGATGATGTTGATGATGATGTTGATGATGTTGATGATGTAGATGATGATGATGTTGATGATGTTGATGATGTTGATGATGATGTTGATGATGTTGATGATGTTGATGATGATGTGAATGACGCTGTCTTTGCGACAGACCTGTTCTTCACCTGAGGACGGCTGCTTGCGTTGTGGCCGAAACGTCGTGAGAATTATTGTATAATGTTTTATTTTTATTATTTTATTATTTCCCTTCTACGTGACTTTACCGAAAGAACCAAGAAGATCGTCAACATCGTCTCCCCGTGTCTCCCCGTGCCTCCCCGTGTCTCCCCGTGTCTCCCCGTGTCTCCCCGTGTCTCCCCGTGTCTCCCCGTGTCTCCCCGTGTCTCTCCATCCCCGTGTCTCCCCGTGTCTCCCCGTGTCCCCCCGTGTCTCCCCGTGTCTCTCCATCTCCGAGTCTCCCCGTGTTTCAATGACTCCACGTCTCTGTCCGCGCGTCTGTCCGCGAGTGTCTCACCTCCATCCAGTTGTTTCCAAGCATGTGGTCAAAATACTCTGGGGAGAGACACGGGGGGGGGGAGGGAGACACGGGGGGGGGGAGGGAGACACGGGGGGGGGGGAGAGACACGGGGGGGGGAGGGAGACACGGGGAGAGAGACACGGGGGGGGGGGAAGAGACACGGGGGTGGGGGGAGACACATGGGGGGGTGGGGGGGGAGAGACATGGGGGGGTGGGGGGGGAGAGATACGGGGGGGGGGGGAGACACGGGGGGGGGAGGGAGACACGGGGAGAGAGACACGGGGGGGGGGAGAGATGGGGGGGAGGGAGACACGGGGGGGGGAGGAGAGACACGGGGGGGGGGGGAGGGGGAGAGAGACACGGGGAGAGAGACACGGGGGGGGAGACACGGGACCGGGGAGAGAGACACGGGGGGGGGGGGGGGGGGTGAGACGCGGGGTAATGCAACTGTTACCGAGGGTGAGACACGGGAAGCCGAGGCTAGTGCAGCGAAACGTCGGACATGGTGCTGCACACAGCTGTTTGTGACCACACTAGTATCGATGATGTTGACGATGATGATGATGATGTTGATGATGATGTTGATGATGACGATGATGTTGATGATGACACTTGTGCTAGTGGTGGCTAGGGGGAGCGGACAACGCGACACCACGGCGGGCGGGCCGAGCCTGGCGCACCTAGCCTGGCACGGAGCAGACACCGGTGACACGGGAACTCCACTCCGTCCGCGGAGACGAGCGTGACGTCACTGAGGTGGAGGCTGAGACACGGGGGGGGGGGGGAGACGCGGGGAGGGGGGGGAGACGCAGGGAGAGAGGGAGAGAGACAGGGGGGGAGACACGGGGGGAGACATGGGTGGAGAAACACGGGGGGGGGTGGGGGGGAGAGACGCGGGGGGGGAGAGAGGGGGAGACACGGGGGGAGAGACACAGGGAGACACGGGGAGAGACACGGGAGGAGACACGGGGGGAGACATGGGGGGGGAGACGCGGGGAGGAGAGGGAGACACGGGAGGAGACACGGGGGGAGACACGGGGGGAGACATGGGGGGAGAGAGACACGGGGGGAGACACGCGGGGGGAGAGGGGGGAGACACAGGGGGAGACACGGGGAGAGAGGGGGAGAGACACAGGGGGAGAGAAGGGGAGAGACACGGGGGGAGAGACACGGGGGGAGAGAGGGGGGGCAGACACGGGGGGAGACACGGGGGAGACACGGGGGAGACATGGGGGGAGACACGGGGGGAGAGAGGGGGGGGAGACACGGGGGGAGACACGGGGAGAGACGGGGAGAGACACGGGGGGAGACACGGGGGAGACATGGGGGAGACACGGGGGGAGACACGGGGGACAGACACAGGGAGAGACACGGGGGGAGAGACACGGGGGACAGACACAGGGAGAGAGAGGGGGAGAGACACGGGGGGAGAGAGAGGGAGAGAGACACGGGGGGAGACACGGGGGACAGACACGGGGGGAGAGGGGGAGACACGGGGAGGAGAGAGCGGGAGACATGGGGGGAGACACGGGGGACAGACACAGGGAGAGAGGGGGTGACATGGGGGAAAGACACGGGGGAGAGACACGGGGGGAGAGACACGGGGAGACAAGGGGAGAGACACGGGGAGGAGAGAGGGGGAGACACGGGGGGGAGAGACACGGGGGGAGACACGGGGGGAGAGACGCGGGGAGGAGAGAGGGGGAGACACGGGGAGAGACACGGGGGGAGAGACACGGGGGAGAGACACACAGAGGTAGAGAGAGAGACGCAGTTAGTCACACAAAGAGCCTTGCTACTGATGACGATGATAACGATGGCCGTGATGGTGGTTTGATACAGAGCAGATGATGACGATGGTCAATGTTTCTCCACTGAGCTGATGATGATGGTGCTGCAGCTGATGATGATGACGCTGCTGATGATGATAATGATGATTCTCCACAGTGCTGTTGCTGATGATGATGATGACGCTGCTGTTGCTGATGATGATGATGACGCTGCTGCTGATGATGATGATGATGACGCTGCTGATGATGATGACGCTGCTGATGATGATGACGCTGCTGATGATGATGATGACGCTGCTGATGATGATGATGACGCTGCTGATGATGATGACGCTCCTGATGATGATGACGCTGCTGCTGCTGATGATGACGCTGCTGATGATGATGATGACGCTGCTGATGATGATGATGACGCTGCTGATGATGATGATGACGCTACTGATGATGATGGCGCTGCTGCTGATGCTGATGACACTACTGATGATGATGACGCTGCTGCTGATGATGATGACGCTGCTGATGATGATGATGACGCTACTGATGATGATGGCGCTGCTGCTGATGATGATGACACTACTGATGATGATGACGCTGCTGCTGATGATGATGACGCTGCTGATGATGATGACGCTGCTGATGATGATGACGCTGCTGCTAATGATGATGACACTACTGATGATGATGACGCTGCTGCTGATGATGATGACGCTGCTGCTGCTGATGATGACGCTGATGCTGCTGCTGATGACGCTGCTGCTGCTGATGATGACGCTGCTGATGATGATGACGCTGCTGCTGCTGATGATGACGGCGCTGCTGCTGATTATGATGATGCTGCTGATGATGATGACGCTGCTGATGATGATGATGCTGCTGCTGATGATGATGCTGCTGATGATGATGATAATGACGCTACTGCTGCTGCTGCTGCTGATGATGGCGCTGCTGCTGCTGATGATGATGCTGGTTGTCACCTCTGGAGACGGTTGAAGATGAGCGGCGTTGCGGCTGCCATCACGAATCCCTCCCCCTCCACATAGCGGCCAGCCTGGAGCCTGCGGTGGTGACACGGGGTGACAACTCACCCACTCACCAACTCACCCACTCACTCACCCACTCACTCACCCACTCACTCACCCACTCACTCACCCACTCACTCACTCACTCACTCACCCACTCACCCACCCACCCACCCACTTACCCACCCGCACACCCGCTCACTCACTCACTCACCCACTCACTCACCCACCCACCCACCCACTCACTCACTCACTCACCCACCCACCCACCCACCCACCCACCCACTCACCAACTCACCCACCCGCTCACCCACCCACTCACCCACTTACCCACCCACCCACTCACCCACTTACCCACCCACCCACCCGCACACCCGCTCACTCACCCGCACACCCGCTCACTCACCCACTCACCAACTCACTTACCCACCCGCTCACCCACCCGCACACCCGTTCACCCACCCGCTCACCCACCCGCACACCCGCCCACTCGCCCACCCACCCACCCACTCACCCACTCACCCACCCACCCACCCACTCACCCACTCACCGCTCCACCACTTGCTGGGCTCCGAGTGTGTGAGCTCCCTGCATGAGAGTGGCTGTGAGGATGTCCACGCGTCTCTTGCCAGACCCATCGCGGCTGCCGTCCCTAGACACGCACAGACACCACAACCACGGGGACGCAGCAGAGATAAAGGTCCCCCGTGTAGCCTCTAACAGGCTGTAGGGGCAAGTGCTGTTAGTAGTAGCAGCAGCAGCGCCTATGAAGGCTACCGGCACTGTGGCTACACACACAGAGGGGGTGGGTGGCCATCACCACGCCCGGCCGCCTTTGTCTCTCCCCCAGTGCCACACAAACTCACCCACTCACTCACTCACCCACTCACTCACCCACTCACCCACCCACTCACCCACCCACTCACCCACTCACCCACCCACTCACCCACCCACTCACCCACCCACCCACTCACCCACCCACTCACCCACTCACCCACTCACCCACCCACCCACTCACCCACTCACTCACCCACCCACCCACCCACTCACCCACTCACCCACCCACTCACCCACCCACTCACCCACCCACCCACCCACTCACCCACTCACCCACTCACCCACCCACTCACCCACCCACTCACCCACTCACCCACCCACCCACTCACCCACCCACTCACTCACCCACCCACCCACTCACCCACCCACCCACCCACCCACGCACCCACCCACCCACTCACCCACCCACCCACCCGCTCACCCACCCAACCACCCACTCACTCACCCACCCACCCACCCACCCGCTCACCCACCCAACCACCCACTCGCTCACCCACCCACCCACTCACCCACCCACCCACTCACCCACTCACCCACCCACTCACCCACCCACCCACCCACCCGCTCACCCACCCAACCTTAATTCTCTTGCAGTTCCGCTGTAGACCATCTCAACGAGGATCGCCAGCGAGTGTGCAGACACCTCCACACCCTGCTGCCACTGCTGCTGCTGCTGCTGCTCCTGCTGCTGCTGCTGCCCAGGGCAGGGCCCTGACTGCCAGCGGCCCCTGGTGGCCGGGCACGCGGCCTCCATGACGAGACGGTGAGCGGCCACGGGGGTGGGCCGGTGAGCGTCGGGGTGAGCGGTCCGGTGAGCGTCGGGGTGAGCATCGGGGTGAGCGGTGGGGTGAGCGGGCGGACGTGGAGAGGGCAGCAGGAGGGCGTCACCCGTGCTGGGCACGTCGCCCAGGAGACGGAGCAGCGACTCCGTCATGGAGGGGCCGGGCAGCAACGAGGGCGATGCCGGGAGGCTGGGAGAGGTGGGTGGGTGGGTGGGTGAGTTGGGTGGGTGGGTGAGTGAGTGAGTGAGTGGGTGGGTGGGTGAGTGAGTGGGTGAGTGGGTGAGTGGGTGGGTGAGTGGGTGAGTGAGTGGGTGGGTGGGTGAGTGAGTGGGTGGGTGGGTGGGTGAGTGGGTGGGTGGGTGAGTGGGTGGGTGGGTGGGTGAGTGGGTGGGTGGGTGGGTGAGTGAGTGAGTGGGTGGGTGGGTGGGTGAGTGAGTGGGTGGGTGGGTGGGTGAGTGGGTGAGTGGGTGAGTGAGTGGGTGGGTGGGTGAGTGGGTGGGTGGGTGAGTGAGTGGGTGAGTGGGTGAGTGGGTGAGTGAGTGAGTGGGTGGGTGGGTGAGTGGGTGGGTGGGTGAGTGAGTGGGTGAGTGGGTGAGTGGGTGAGTGAGTGAGTGAGTGGGTGGGTGGGTGAGTGGGTGGGTGGGTGAGTGAGTGGGTGAGGGGGTGAGTGGGTGAGTGAGTGGGTGAGTGGGTGGGTGAGTGGGTGGGTGAGTGGGTGAGTGGGTGGGTGAGTGGGTGGGTGAGTGGGTGAGTGGGTGGGTGAGTGGGTGGGTGGGTGGGTGGGTGAGTGGGTGGGTGAGTGGGTGAGTGGGTGGGAAGGGTGGGTGGGTGAGTGGGTGGGTGGGTGAGTGGGTGGGTGAGTGGGTGGGTGAGTGGGTGGGTGAGTGGGTGAGTGGGTGGGTGGGTGAGTGGGTGGGTGAGTGGGTGAGTGGGTGGGTGAGTGGGTGGGTGGGTGAGTGGGTGGGTGAGTGGGTGAGTGGGTGGGAAGGGTGGGTGGGTGAGTGGGTGGGTGGGTGGGTGAGTGGGTGGGTGAGTGGGTGGGTGAGTGGGTGGGTGGGTGGGTGGGTGAGTGGGTGAGTGGGTGAGTGAGTGGGTGGGTGGGTGGGTGGGTGAGTGGGTGGGTGAGTGGGTGAGTGGGTGGGAAGGGTGGGTGAGTGGGTGGGTGGGTGAGTGGGTGAGTGGGTGGGTGAGTGGGTGAGTGGGTGGGTGAGTGAGTGGGTGAGTGGGTGAGTGGGTGGGTGGGTGGGTGGGTGAGTGGGTGGGTGAGTGGGTGGGTGAGTGGGTGAGTGAGTGGGTGAGTGGGTGAGTGAGTGGGTGAGTGGGTGGGTGAGTGGGTGGGTGAGTGGGTGAGTGGGTGGGTGGGTGGGTGAGTGGGTGGGTGAGTGGGTGAGTGGGTGAGTGAGTGGGTGAGTGGGTGGGTGAGTGGGTGGGTGAGTGGGTGAGTGGGTGGGTGGGTGAGTGGGTGGGTGAGTGGGTGAGTGGGTGGGTGAGTGGGTGGGTGGGTGGGTGAGTGGGTGGGTGAGTGGGTGAGTGGGTGGGAAGGGTGGGTGGGTGGGTGAGTGGGTGGGTGGGTGAGTGGGTGGGTGAGTGGGTGGGTGGGTGAGTGGGTGGGTGGGTGGGTGAGTGGGTGAGTGGGTGGGTGAGTGGGTGGGTGGGTGAGTGGGTGGGTGAGTGGGTGAGTGGGTGGGAAGGGTGGGTGGGTGAGTGGGTGGGTGGGTGAGTGGGTGAGTGGGTGGGTGGGTGAGTGGGTGAGTGGGTGGGTGAGTGGGTGAGTGGGTGGGTGAGTGAGTGGGTGAGTGGGTGAGTGGGTGGGTGGGTGGGTGAGTGGGTGGGTGAGTGGGTGAGTGAGTGGGTGAGTGGGTGAGTGAGTGGGTGAGTGGGTGGGTGAGTGGGTGGGTGAGTGGGTGAGTGGGTGGGTGGGTGAGTGGGTGGGTGAGTGGGTGAGTGGGTGGGTGAGTGGGTGGGTGGGTGGGTGGGTGAGTGGGTGGGTGAGTGGGTGAGTGGGTGGGAAGGGTGGGTGGGTGAGTGGGTGGGTGAGTGGGTGGGTGAGTGGGTGGGTGAGTGGGTGGGTGGGTGGGTGAGTGGGTGAGTGGGTGGGTGAGTGGGTGGGTGGGTGAGTGGGTGAGTGGGTGAGTGGGTGGGAAGGGTGGGTGGGTGAGTGGGTGGGTGGGTGAGTGGGTGAGTGGGTGGGTGAGTGGGTGAGTGGGTGGGTGAGTGAGTGGGTGAGTGGGTGAGTGGGTGGGTGAGTGGGTGAGTGGGTGGGTGAGTGAGTGGGTGGGTGAGTGGGTGAGTGGGTGGGTGAGTGGGTGGATGAGTGGGTGGGTGAGTGGGTGAGTGGGTGGGTGAGTGGGTGGGTGAGTGGGTGAGTGGGTGGGTGAGTGGGTGGGTGAGTGGGTGAGTGGGTGGGTGGGTGAGTGGGTGGGTGAGTGGGTGGGAAGGGTGGGTGGGTGAGTGGGTGGGTGGGTGAGTGGGTGGGTGAGTGGGTGGGTGAGTGGGTGGGTGGGTGGGTGAGTGGGTGGGTGGGTGAGTGGGTGAGTGGGTGGGTGAGTGGGTGAGTGGGTGGGTGAGTGGGTGGGTGAGTGAGTGGGTGGGTGAGTGGGTGGGTGAGTGGGTGGGTGAGTGGGTGGGTGAGTGGGTGAGTGAGTGGGTGGGTGGGTGGGTGAGTGAGTGGGTGGGTGGGTGGGTGGGTGAGTGGGTGGGTGAGTGGGTGAGTGGGTGGGAAGGGTGGGTGGGTGGGTGAGTGGGTGGGTGGGTGAGTGGGTGGGTGGGTGGGTGGGTGGGTGGGTGCGTGGGTGGGTGGGTGAGTGAGTGGGTGGGTGGGTGGGTGAGTGTGTGAGTGAGCAAGTGAGTGGGTGAGCAAGTGAGTGGGTGAGTGAGTGAGTGGGTGAGCGAGTGAGTGGGTGAGCGAGTGGATGGGTGGTTTGGGCGAGTGGGTGAGTGTGTGAGTGAGCGAGTGAGTGGGTGAGTGTGTGGGTGGGTGAGTGTGTGAGTGAGCGAGTGAGTGGGTGAGCGAGTGAGTGGGTGAGCGAGTGAGTGGGTGAGTGGGTGAGCGAGCGTGCCACTCACCCGGCGAGCGGGTGAGTGAGTGGGTGAGCGAGCGAGCCACTCACCCGGTGAGTGGGTGAGTGGGTGAGTGGGTGAGTGGGTGGGCGAGTGGGTGGGTGAGCGAGCCACTCACCCGGCGAGCGGGTGAGTGAGTGGGTGAGTGGGCGAGTGGGTGAGCGAGTGGGTGGGTGAGCGAGCGGGTGAGTGGGTGAGTGGGTGAGCGAGTGGGTGGGTGAGTGGGTGAGCGAGTGAGTGTGTGGGTGAATGGGTGAGTGGGTGAATGGGTGAGTGGGTGAATGGGTGAGTGGGTGAGCGAGTGGGTGAGCGAGCGTGCCACTCACCCGGCGAGCGGGTGAGTGGGTGGGTGGGTGGGTGGGTGGGTGGGTGGGTGAGTGGGTGGGTGGGTGGGTGGGTGAGTGGGTGGGTGGGTGGGTGGGTGAGTGGGAGGGTGGGTGAGTGGGTGAGCGAGTGGGTGGGTGAGCGAGCCACTCACCCAGCGAGTGGGTGAGTGGGTGAGCGAGTGGGTGAGCGAGCGAGCCACTCACCCGGCGAGGGGGTGAGTGGGTGAGCGAGTGGGTGAGCGAGCGAGCCACTCACCCAGCGAGTGGGTGAGTGGGTGAGCGAGTGGGTGAGCGAGCGAGCCACTCACCCGGCGAGGGGGTGAGTGGGTGAGCGAGTGGGTGAGCGAGCGAGCCACTCACCCAGCGAGTGGGTGAGTGGGTGAGCGAGTGGGTGAGCGAGCGAGCCACTCACCCGGCGAGGGGGTGAGTCTGCACGCAGCTGAAGTTGTCTCCACGCCGCGAGTCGGTGGCCACGCAGAGAGCTCGGTGCAGGAGTGGAACCCGGAGCACGCTCACCCTCACCACCTCCACCTCACCTACAAGCTCACCACCACGCTCACCCTCACCACCTCCACCTCACCACCTCCACCTCACCTACACCCTCACCACCACGCTCACCCTCACCACCTCCACCTCACCACCTCCACCTCACCTACACGCTCACCACCACGCTCACCCTCACCAACTCCACCTCACCACCTCCACCTCACCTACACGCTCACCACCACCACCACGCTCACCCTCACCACCACCACGCTCACCCTCACCACCTCCACCTCACCTACACGCTCACCACCACCACGCTCACTCTCACCACCTTCACCTCACCTACACGCTCACCACCACGCTCACCCTCACCACCTCCACCTCACCACCTCCACCTCACCTACACCCTCACCACCACGCTCACCCTCACCACCTCCACCTCACCACCTCCACCTCACCTACACGCTCACCACCACGCTCACCCTCACCAACTCCACCTCACCACCTCCACCTCACCTACACCCTCACCACCACGCTCACCCTCACCACCTCCACCTCACCACCTCCACCTCACCTACACGCTCACCACCACGCTCACCCTCACCAACTCCACCTCACCACCTCCACCTCACCTACACGCTCACCACCACCACCACGCTCACCCTCACCACCACCACGCTCACCCTCACCACCTCCACCTCACCTACACGCTCACCCTCACCACCTCCACTTCCACCTCACCTACACGCTCACCTACAGAGTGAGTAGGTGAGCGAGTGGGTGAATGTGTGGGTAAGTGAGTGGGTGAGTGGGTGAATGTGTGGGTGAGGGGGTGAGTGAGTGGGTGAATGTGTGGGTGAGTGAGTGGGTGAGTGGGTGAATGTGTGGGTGAGTGAGTGGGTGAGTGGGTGAATGTGTGGGTAAGTGAGTTGGTGAGTGGGTGAGTGAGTGGGTGGGTGAGTGGGTGAGTGAGTGAGTGGGTGGGTGAGTGAGTGAGTGGGTGGGTGAGTGGGTGGGTGAGTGAGTGAGTGGGTGAGTGAGTGGGTGAGTGAGTGAGTGGGTGAGTGAGTGAGTGGGTGAGTGAGTGGGTGAGTGGGTGAGTGAGTGGGTGAGTGAGTGGGTGAGTGAGTGGGTGAGTGAGTGGGTGAGTGAGTGGGTGAGTGAGTGAGTGGGTGAGTGAGTGAGTGGGTGAGTGAGTGGGTGAGTGGGTGGGTGAGTGAGTGGGTGAGTGAGTGGGTGAGCGAGTGGGTGAGTGGGTGAGTGAGTGAGTGAGTGGGTGAGTGAGTGGGTGAGTGGGTGAGTGAGTGGGTGAGTGGGTGAGTGGGTGAGTGAGTGGGTGAGTGGGTGGGTGAGTGAGTGAGTGGGTGGGTGAGTGGGTGGGTGAGTGAGTGGGTGAGTGAGTGGGTGAGTGAGTGAGTGGGTGAGTGAGTGAGTGGGTGAGTGAGTGGGTGAGTGGGTGGGTGAGTGGGCGAGTGAGTGGGTGAGTGAGTGAGTGGGTGAGTGAGTGGGTGAGTGGGTGAGTGAGTGAGTGAGTGGGTGAGTGAGTGGGTGAGTGAGTGGGTGAGTGGGTGGGTGAGTGGGTGGGTGAGTGAGTGGGTGAGTGAGTGGGTGAGCGAGTGGGTAGGTGAGTGAGTGGGTGAGTGAGTGGGTGAGTGGGTGAGTGAGTGGGTGAGTGATCTGATGAGCACCTGTGCTCTTGAACATCTGTGTGGTGAGCGTGGAGGGGCGTGACGCCCGGCGTGCCAATGGGGAGGCGGCCGCTGATGCTGGATCTGTGAACAGAGAGACAGCGGAGTGAGTGGGTGAGTGGGTGAGTGGGTGAGTGGGTGAGCGGGTGAGTCAGTGAGTGGGTGAATGTGTGGGTGAGTGAGTGGGTGAGTCAGTGAGTGGGTGAATGTGTGGGTTAGTGGGTGAGTGGGTGAGTGAGTGGGTGAGTGAGTGAGTGGGTGGGTGAGCGAGTGAGTGGGCGAGTGAGTGGGTGAGTGAGTGGGTGAGTGAGTGGGTGAGTGGGTGAGTGAGTGAGTGAGTGGGTGGGTGAGTGGGTGAGTGAGTGGGTGAGTGAGTGGGTGAGCGAGTGGGTGGGTGAGTGAGTGGGTGAGTGAGTGGGTGAGTGAGTGGGTGAGTGGGTGAGTGAGTGGGTGAGTGAGTGGGTGAGTGAGTGGGTGAGTGGGTGAGTGAGTGGGTGAGTGAGTGGGTAAGTGGGTGAGTGGGTGAGTGGGTGAGCGGGTGAGTCAGTGAGTGGGTGAATGTGTGGGTGAGTGAGTGGGTGAGTCAGTGAGTGGGTGAATGTGTGGGTTAGTGGGTGAGTGGGTGAGTGAGTGGGTGAGTGGGTGAGTGGGTGAGTGGGTGAATGAGTGGGTGAGTGGGTGAGCGGGTGAGTGAGTGGGTGAGCATGCGAGTGAGTGGGTGACTGAGTGGGTGAGTGGGTGAGCGGGTGAGTGAGTGGGTGAGCATGCGAGTGAGTGAGTGACTGAGTGGGTGAGTGAGTGAGCGTGTGGGCGAGCGAGACAGCGGGCGGGCGGGTACAGGGGGCGAGTTCTCCCGCCGGTGACCGTCCCACCTCTAGGTTGGCTCCGTGGCTCCCAGGCCCCCGTGAAGGCTTCCCCATCCTCGCTGCTCACGATGACCGAGTTGGCGCCCAGGGCCAGGTCGCCCACGCAGATCGACGCTGCAGCAGCACCAGCTGCTGCAGCTCCAGCAGCTGCTCCAGCTGCTGGTGCTGCTGCAGCTGCTGCTGCAGCAGCAGCTGCAGCAGCAGCTGCAGCTGCTGCTGCAGCTGCTGCTGCAGCAGCTGCAGAGTCGTGCAACAGCAGGCGGCTCCACACGCCGGCACGCCACATGTACACCTACACACACACACAGACATATATATACACACACAGACACACACACGCTAGCACGCCACATGTACACCTACACACACACACAGACATATATATACACACACAGACACACACACGCTAGCACGCCACATGTACACCTACACACACACACAGACATATATATACAGACACACACACACACGCTAGCACGCCACATGTACACCTACACACACACACAGACATATATATACAGACACACACACACACACGCTAGCACGCCACATGTACACCTACACACACACACAGACATATATATACAGACACACACACACACGCTAGCACGCCACATGTACACCTACACACACACACATATATAGACACACACACACAGACACACACACGCTCGCACGCCACATGTACACCTACACACAAAGATAAGACAAAGATCCCCCGTGTAGCCTTAACAGACTGTAGGGGCAAGTGCTGTTAGCGAGCACCTATGAAGGCCGCAACGGTACACGGGGGGGTGGGTGGCCAGCACCACGCCCGACCGCCTTTGTCTCCCCAGTGGCGATGTTTACACACCACACCAGGTACTCATTTCAGGCTGAGTCGACCTAGGGGAGGCCCAGGACCGGTTCAGATAATCGTCACTGGTGTTGGCCGTGAGCGGGAATCGAACCCGGGTCGCCAGGTTCATAGCACAGCGTGCTAACCGCTACACTACCGCTCCCCACACACCTACACACACACACAGACACACACACACTCTCACAGGCAACGGCTTACCCACACACCCACCCACCCCACCCACCCACCCACTCTCACTCGCTCTACTCACCCACCCACACACCCACCCACTCTCACTCGCGCTACTCACCGCTCCATTGTTGAAGAGAACGATGACGGTCGTGTCGAGCTCACCGCCCCCACCACCCCCCCTGCCCTCACCACCACTGCCCACCGCCCGTTTGTTGTCAAACACGAGGCTCTTCTTCACCTCCATCATCCTGCCACACGGGAGGAGAGGGAGGGGAGGGAGGAGAGGGAGGGAGGGAGGAGAGGGAGGGAGGAGAGGGGAGGGAGGAAAGGGAGATAGAAGAGGGGAGGGAGGAGAGGAGAGGGAGGGAGGATCATAATGGGTCTGCTCTGGGCGAGGGACACTAGCAACGGTGAAGATTGTGGTGGTGGAGGTGGTGGTTGTAGTTGTGGTTATGATGGCTATTATCAGCATCACCACTTACAACCAAACCACCACCCAAACCACCACCACCGCCACCACCACCACCGCCACCACCACCACCACCGCCACCACCACCACCGCCACCACCGCCACCACCGCCACCGCCCCACCGCTCACCGTGACGCCAGCCTCCTGCTGGTGCCGTGTGCCACCAGGAACAGCTCCCCCCTGGCCGTCAGCGCCAGGCTGGCGGAGGAGCAGGCCGCCACCAGCGGGGCGGCCGACAAGCCTCGACCTCCCCTGGGCGACGACGACGACGACGATGATGACGATGACGACGATGATGATGATGACCTCTGTCCCTCTGGGGTCACCCAGGGCAGAGAGGTCACCAGCTTGGGCAGAGGCTGGACCAGGCAGCCCGGCTGTGGAGGGTAACCTGGCACAGGCACAAGCAGGGGGACAGGTTAGACTTGTCCATTAGGCAAGGCCTAGACTTGTCAATGAGGCAAGTCCATTAGGCAAGGCCTAGACTTGTCAATTAGGCAAGGCCTAGGCTTGTTCATTAGACAATGCCTAGACTTGTCAATTAGGCAAGGCCTAGGCTTGTTCATTAGACAATGCCTAGACTTGTCAATTAGGCAAGGCCTAGGCTTGTCAACTAGGCAAGGCCTAGACTTGTTCATTAGACAATGCCTAGACTTGTCAATTAGGCAAGGCCTAGGCTTGTTCATTAGACAATGCCTAGACTTGTCAATGAGGCAAGTCCATTAGGCAAGGCCTAGGCTTGTCAATTAGGCAAGGCCTAGGCTTGTTCATTAGACAATGCCTAGACTTGTCAATTAGGCAAGGCCTAGGCTTGTCAACTAGGCAAGGCCTAGACTTGGCTATTAGGCAAGGCCTAGGCTTGTCCATTAGGCAAGGCCTAGACTTGCCAATTAGTAATATAAAACAATTTTGTTTTTGTTTTATATAAATATTATTTTATTATTTCCCTTCTACGTGATGACTTTACCGAAAGAACCAAGAATATGAATCCCTGCAGTCACGAAAGCTTTAAATCAAGATTTAAGGCCTAGGCTTGGCCATTAGGCAAGGCCTAGGCTTGTCAATTAGGCAAGGCCTAGACTTGTCCATTAGGCAAGGCCTAGGCTTGTCCATTAGACAAGGCCTAGGCTTGTCAATTAGGCAAGGCCTAGGCTTGTCAATTAGGCAAGGCCTAGAGTTGTCCATTAGGCAAGGCCTAGGCTTGTCCATTAGGCAAGGCCTAGGCTTGTCAACTAGGCAAGGCCTAGACTTGTCGATTAGGCAAGGCCTAGGCTTGTTGATTAGGCAAGGCCTAGACTTGTCCATTAGGCAAGGCCTAGGCTTGTCAACTAGGCAAGGCCTAGACTTGTCCATTAGGCAAGGCCTAGGCTTGTCAATTAGGCAAGGCCTAGGCTTGTCAATTAGGCAAGGCCTAGGCTTGTCAATTAGGCAAGGCCTAGGCTTGTCCATTAGGCAAGGCCTAGGCTTGTCAATTAGGCAAGGCCTAGACTTGTCAATTAGGCAAGGCCTAGGCTTGTCCATTAGGCAAGGCCTAGGCTTGTCAATGAGGCAAGGCCTAGAGTTGTCCATTAGGCAAGGCCTAGAGTTGTCCATTAGGCAAGGCCTAGGCTTGTCCATTAGGCAAGGCCTAGGCTTGTCCATTAGGCAAGGCCTAGACTTGTCCATTAGGCAAGGCCTAGGCTTGTCAATTAGGCAAGGCCTAGACTTGTCCATTAGGCAAGGCCTAAACTTGTCAATTAGGCAAGGCCTAGACTTGTCAATTAGGCAAGGCCTAGGCTTGTCCATTAGGCAAGGCCTAGGCTTGTCCATTAGACAAGGCCTAGGCTTGTCAATGAGACAAGGCCTAGACTTGTCAATTAGGCAAGGCCTAGGCTTGTCAATTAGGCAAGGCCTAGAGTTGTCCATTAGGCAAGGCCTAATGTGTACAGGAGGCTGTGTGTGTATAGGAGGCTGTGTGTGTGTAGGAGGCTGTGGGTGTAGAGGAGGCTGTGTGTGTGTACAGGAGGCTGTGTGTGTGTACAGGAGGCTGTGTGTGTGTACAGGAGGCTGTGTGTGTGTACAGGAGGCTGTGTGTGTGTACAGGAGGCTGTGTGTGTGTACAGGAGGCTGCATGTACCAAGCTGCCCGCTGTTGAGCCCGCAGGTGTAGAGGCCGCTGTGGGTGTACAGGAGGCTGTGTGTGTGTACAGGAGGCTGTGTGTGTGTACAGGATGCTGCATGTACCAAGCTGCCCGCTGTTGAGCCCGCAGGTGTAGAGGCCGCTGTGTGTGTACAGGAGGCTGTGGGTGGGACCTGCCGCTACACCGAGCACCCGCTGGGGAGGCCGGCACGGCAGGTGAACCTGGCACAGACACAGACACAGGTCCCCCGCGTAGCCTCGACAGAGTGTAGGGGCAAGTGCTGTTAGTAGTAGTGACCTACACAGCTTCTAACAGGCTAGTGATGTTAGTAGTAGCGAGTAGCTACCTACACAGACAAAGATCCCCCATGTAACCTGTCACAGACTGCAAGGGCAAGTGCTCAGTGAAATGCTACACGGGGGAGTCTTTGTGTATGTAGCTACTCGCTACTACTAACAGCACTTGCCCCTACAGCCTGTTAGAGGCTACACAGGGGATCTTTATCTGTGTGGGTAGCTACTACGAACAGCACTTGCCCCTACACTGTTAGAGGCTACACGGGGGACCTTTATCTGTGTGGGTAGCTACTTCTAACAGCACTTGCCCCAACACTGTTAGAGGCTACACGGGGGACCTTTATCTGTGTGGGCAGCTACTACTAACAGCACTTGCCCCTACACTCTGTTAGAGGCTACACGGGGGACCTTTATCTGTGTGGGCAGCTACTACTAACAGCACTTGCCCCTACACTCTGTTAGAGGCTATACGGGGGACCTTTATCTGTGTGGGCAGCTACTACTAACAGCACTTGCCCCTACACTCTGTTAGCGACTCCTCTCACCTGCTGCGGTGAGCTGCACACACCACTCCACCCTCCTCCGCTACTACCGGCGGTGGTGGTGCCGGCGGTGGTGGTGGTGGCGGTGGTGCCGGTGGTGGTGCCGGTGGTGCCGGTGGTGGCGGTGGTGGCTCCTCGCACACCGAGTTGCCCGAACTCGTTGAGACCGAAGGCAAACGCCAGGCCGGATGCGGCGAGACAGAGCGTGTGGTCACGCGCCACAGACACGGAGACGCACGCCGGCAGAGACACCACCTGCCTGGGCACCTACACACACAGAGACACACACAGAGAGACACACACAGAGACACACACAGAGACACAGAGACACACACAGAGACACACACAGAGACACACACAAAGACACACACAGAGACACACACAGAGACACAGTGAGACACACACAGAGTCACACAGAGAAACACACACACAGAGACACACACAGACACACAGAGACACGGTAGTAGACACGGAGACGCACGCCGGCAGAGACACCACCTGCCTGGGCACCTACACACACAGAGACACACACAGAGACACACACAGAGACACACACAGAGACACAGTGAGACAAAGACACCACCTGCCTGGGCACCTACACACACAGAGACACACACAGAGATACACACACAGATACACACACAGAGACACACACAGAGATACACAGAGACACACACAGAGACACAGTGAGACACACACAGAGTCACACAGAGAAACACACACACAGAGACACACACAGACACACAGAGACACGGTAGTAGACACGGAGACGCACGCCGGCAGAGACACCACCTGCCTGGGCACCTACACACACAGAGACACACACAGAGACACACACAGAGACACACACAGAGACACACACAGAGACACACACAGAGACACAGTGAGACACACACAGAGTCACACAGAGAAACACACACACAGAGACACACACAGACACACAGAGACACGGTAGTAGACACGGAGACGCACGCCGGCAGAGACACCACCTGCCTGGGCACCTACACACAGAGACACACACAGAGAGACACACACAGAGACACAGAGACACACACAGAGAGACACAGAGACACAGTGAGACAAAGACACCACCTGCCTGGGCACCTACACACACAGAGACACGCACAGAGACACATACAGATACACACACAGAGACACACACAGAGATACACACACAGAGACACACACAGAGACACACACAGAGACACACACAGAGATACACAGAGACACACACAGAGACACAGTGAGACACACACAGAGTCACACACAGAGACACCACCTGCCTGGGCACCTACACACACACAGAGACACACACAGAGACACACACAGAGACACAGAGTCACGCAGAGACACACGCAGAGACACACAGAGACACACAGAGTCACAGACACACACAGAGCACACAGAGACATGGTAGTAGACACAGAGACACACAGAGACACACAGAGACACACAGAGAACGGTAGTAGACACGGAGACACACAGAGACATGGAGACACACAGAGACACACAGACACGGAAACACGGTAATAGACACGGAGACACAGAGACACGCAGACACAGAGACACGCAGAGACACAGACACACACAGACACGCTAGTAGACACAGAGACACAGAGTCACAGAGACACACAGAGACACACAGAGACACAGAGACATGCTAGTAGACACGGTAGTAAAGACATCAACTGCCTGGGCACCTGCTAATACCAACAGCTGCCATTCACCACAGCGCCTGTGCCAGGCTAGGTGCACTTTGAAGCTACCACGTGAAGTGTCGAAGGCAGGAGGTGGTCACGGGACAGACCCAGCAGGTGCCACGGGTTGTACTGCTGTGCCAGGCTAGGTGCAGGAGGAGGTCACAGGACAGACTCTGCAGCTGCCGTGGGTTGGCTGCTGTGCCAGGCTAGGTGCAGGAGGAGGAGGTCATGGGACAGACCCAGCAGGTGCCATGGGTTGACTGCTGTGCCAGGCTAGGTGCAGGAGGAGGTCACGGGACAGACCCTGCAGGTGCCATGGGTTGGCTGCTGTGCCAGGCTAGGTGCAGGAGGAGGTCACAGGACAGACTCTGCAGCTGCCGTGGGTGGGCTTACTGAGATGACCGTCATCTCTCTGCAGTGTCTCACTGTGTGTGTCTCACTGTGTGTGTCTCACTGTGTGTGTCTCACTGTGTGTCTCTGCAGTGTCTCACTGTGTGTGTCTCACTGTGTGTGTCTCTGCAGTGTCTCACTGTGTGTGTCTCACTGTGTGTGTCTCTGCAGTGTCTCACTGTGTGTGTCTCACTGTGTGTGTCTCTGCAGTGTCTCACTGTGTGTGTCTCACTGTGTGTGTCTCTGCAGTGTCTCACTGTGTGTGTCTCACTGTGTGTGTCTCTGCAGTGTCTCACTGTGTGTGTCTCACTGTGTGTGTCTCACTGTGTGTGTCTCTGCAGTGTCTCACTGTGCGTGTCTCACTGTGTGTGTCTCACTGTGTGTGTCTCACTGTGTGTGTCTCACTGTGTGTGTCTCTGCAGTGTCTCACTGTGTGTGTCTCACTGTGTGTCTCACTGTGTGTCTCACTGTGTTTGTCTCACTGTGTGTGTCTCACTGTGTGTCTCTCTGTGTGCGTCTCACTGTGTGTGTCTCACTGTGTGTCTCACTGTGTGTCTCACTGTGTTTGTCTCACTGTGTGTGTCTCACTGTGTTTGTCTCACTGTGTGTGTCTCACTGTGTGTGTCTCACTGTGTGTGTCTCTGTGTGTCTCACTGTGTGTCTCACTGTGTGTCTCACTGTGTGTCTCTGTGTGTCTCACTGTGTGTGTCACTGTGTGTCTCACTGTGTGTGTGTGTGTCTCACTGTGTCTCACTGTGTCTGTGTGTGTCTCATTGTGTCTCACTGTGTGTGTGTCTCTGTGTGTCTCACTGTGTGTGTCTCACTGTGTGTCTCTGTGTGTCTCACTGTGTGTGTCACTGTGTGTCTCACTGTGTGTGTGTGTGTCTCACTGTGTCTCACTGTGTCTGTGTGTGTCTCATTGTGTCTCACTGTGTGTGTGTCTCTGTGTGTCTCACTGTGTGTGTCTCACTGTGTGTCTCTGTGTGTCTCACTGTGTGTGTCACTGTGTGTCTCACTGTGTGTGTGTGTGTCTCACTGTGTCTCACTGTGTCTGTGTGTGTCTCACTGTGTCTCACTGTGTGTGTGTCTCTGTGTGTCTCACTGTGTGTGTCTCACTGTGTGTCTCTGTGTGTCTCACTGTGTGTCTCACTGTATGTGTCACTGTGTGTCTCACTGTGTGTCTCACTGTGTGTGTCTCACTGTGTCTGTGTGTGTCTCACTATGTCTCACTGTGTGTGTGTGTCTCTGTGTGTCTCACTGTGTGTGTGTCTCACTGTGTGTGTCTCACTGTGTGTGTCTCACTGTGTGTGTGTCTCTCTGTGTCTCACTGTGTGTCTCACTGTGTGTCTCACTGTGTGTGTCTCTGTGTCTCTGTGTGTCTCACTGTGTGTCTCACTGTGTGTGTGTCTCTCTGTGTCTCACTGTGTGTCTCACTGTGTGTCTCTCTGTGTGTGTGTCTCACTGTGTGTGTCTCTGTGTCTCATTGTGTGTCTCTCTGTGTGTGTGTCTCACTGTGTGTGTCTCTGTGTCTCTGTGTGTCTCACTGTGTGTCTCTCTGTGTGTGTGTCTCACTGTGTGTGTCTCTGTGTCTCTGTGTGTCTCACTGTGTGTCTCACTGTGTGTGTGTCTCACTGTGTGTGTCTCTGTGTCTCTGTGTGTCTCACTGTGTGTCTCACTGTGTGTCTCTCTGTGTGTCTCTGTGTGTCTCTGTGTGTCTCTGTGAGTTGGTGTCTCACCACGCACGCCTCCTCGTCCCCGTGTCCGAGTCGGCCTCCGCGTCCGTGTCCGCAGGTGAACACGCGGCCACAGCGCGTCAGCAGCACCGTGTGGAAGTCGCAGAGCTCCACCTGAGACACACGCAGACACAGTGAGACACACAGAGAGACACACACACAGAGAGACACACACACACAGAGAGACACACAGTGAGACACACACACAGATACACACACACAGTGAGACACGCAGAGCCACACAGTGAGACACACATTGAGACACACACACAGAGACACACACACAGAGACACACACACACACAGTGAGACACGCAGAGACACACAGTGAGACACACACACACAGAGCTCCACCTGAGACACTCGCAGAGACACAGAGAGACACAGTGACACACACACAGTGAGACACACGCAGAGACACACACACAGTGAGACACACAGAGAGACACACAGTGAGACACTCGCAGAGACACAGAGACACAGAGAGAGACAGTGAGACACAGAGACACACGCAGTGAGACACAGAGACACACAGAGACACACGCAGTGAGACAGTGAGACACACAGTGAGACACACAGTGAGACACACACACACACACACGCAGAGACACACGCAGAGACACACACAGTGATACACACAGAGAGAGAGACACACCGAGGAGACAGACTCTGGGAGACAGACACTGGGAGACAGACACTGGGAGACAGACGCTGTAGACAGACACCGACCTGCACGACGGAGATCCCCGCTGGCAGGGACACAGGGACAGGGGACAGGACACGCGTCAGCTGTCCGTGTCCAAGTGTGAAGTTCGTGTTCTCTCCCCACGTGAGCGCCTCCAGCGGAGCTGAGACAACGGAGCGACACGCACACAGACAACAACACGCACAGAGACACACACACACACACACACAGACACACACACACACACAGACACACACAGAGACACACACACACACAGACACACACACACACACAGACACACACACACACAGACACACACACACAGACACACACACACAGACACACACACAGACACACACACAGACACACACACACAGACACACACACACACACAGACACACACAGACACACACACACAGACACACACACACAGACACACACACACACACAGACACACACACAGACACACAGACACACACACAGAGACACGCAGACACACACACAGACACACACAGACACACACACACAGACACACACAGACACACACAGACACACACAGAGACACACACAGACACACACACACAGACACACACAGACACACAGACACACACAGAGACACACAGAGACACACACACAGACACACAGACAACAACACGCACAGACACACAGACAACGACACGCACGGATAAAAGCCTTCATAGGAGCTGTTGCTGCTGCAGCTACTCGCTACTACTAACAGCACTTGCCCCTACAGGTTGTTAGAGGCTACACGGGGATCTTTGTCTGTGTAGGTAGCTACTCGCTACTACTAACAGCACTTGCCCCTACAGCCTGTTAGAGGCTACACGGGGAGCTTTGACTTTGAGTGGGTAGTTGAGTTGATAGGTGAATGAGTGAGTCTATGTGTGGGTGAGTGGGTAGATGTGTGAGTAAGTGAGTGGGTGGGTGAGTGTGTAAGTGAATGAGTGTGTGAGTAAGTGAGTGGGTGGGTGAGTGTGTGAGTGAATGAGTGTGTGAGTGAGTGTACGAGTAAGTGAGTATGAGTGAGTGAGTGTATGGGTGAGTGTATGGGTGAGTGTATGAGTGGGTGTATGAGTGGGTGTATGGGTGAGTGTATGAGTGAGTGTATGGGTGAGTGTATGGGTGAGTGTATGAGTGGGTGTATGGGTGAGTGTATGGGTGAGTGTATGAGTGAGTGTATGAGTGAGTGTATGGGTGAGTGTATGAGTGAGTGTATGGGTGAGTGTATGGGTGAGTGTGTGAGTGAGTGTGTGAGTGAGTGAGTGTGTGAGTGAGTGAGTGTGTGAGTGAGTGTGTGAGTGAGTGAGTGTGTGAGTGAGTGAGTGTGTGAGTGAGTGTGTGAGTGAATGAGTGTGTGAGTGTGTGAGTGTGTGAGTGAGTGTGTGAGTGAGTGTGTGAGTGAGTGAGTGTGTGAGTGAGTGAGTGTGTGAGTGAGTGTGTGAGTGAGTGAGTGTACGAGTAAGTGAGTATGAGTGAGTGTGTGAGTGAATGAGTGTGTGAGTGAGTGAGTGTGTGAGTGAGTGTGTGAGTGAATGAGTGTGTGAGTGAGTGTACGAGTAAGTGAGTATGAGTGAGTGTATGGGTGAGTGTATGGGTGAGTGTATGAGTGGGTGTATGTGTGAGTGTGTGATTGAGTGAGTATATGAGTGAGTGGGTGTGTGAGTGAGTAAGTGTGTGAGTGTACGAGTGAGTGAGTGTACGAGTGAGTGAGTGTACGAGTGAGTGAGTGAGTGTACGAGTGAGTGAGTGAGTGTACGAGTGAGTGAGTGAGTGTATGAGTGAGTGAGTGTGTGAGTGAGTGTACGAGTGAGTGTACGAGTGAGTGAGTGTACGAGTGAGTGAGTGTGTGAGTGAGTAAGTGTGTGAGTGTACGAGTGAGTGAGTGTACGAGTGAGTGAGTGAGTGTACGAGTGAGTGAGTGTACGAGTGAGTGAGTGAGTGTGTGAGTGAGTGTACGAGTGAGTGTACGAGTGAGTGTACGAGTGAGTGAGTGTACGAGTGAGTGAGTGTACGAGTGAGTGAGTGAGTGTACGAGTGAGTGAGTGAGTGTACGAGTGAGTGAGTGTGTGAGTGTATGAGTGAGTGAGTGTGTGAGTGAGTGTACGAGTGAGTGTACGAGTGAGTGTACGAGTGAGTGAGTGTACGAGTGAGTGAGTGTGTGAGTGAGTGAGTGTACGAGTGAGTGAGTGTGTGAGTGAGTAAGTGTGTGAGTGTACGAGTGAGTGAGTGTACGAGTGAGTGAGTGAGTGTATGAGTGAGTGAGTGTGTGAGTGAGTGTACGAGTGAGTGTACGAGTGAGTGTACGAGTGAGTGAGTGTGTGAGTGAGTGAGTGTACGAGTGAGTGAGTGTACGAGTGAGTGAGTGTGTGAGTGAGTAAGTGTGTGAGTGTACGAGTGAGTGAGTGTACGAGTGAGTGAGTGAGTGTACGAGTGAGTGAGTGTACGAGTGAGTGAGTGTACGAGTGAGTGAGTGAGTGAGTGTACGAGTGAGTGAGTGAGTGTACGAGTGAGTGAGTGAGTGTACGAGTGAGTGAGTGTGTGAGTGAGTAAGTGTGTGAGTGAGTGTACGAGTGAGTGAGTGTACGAGTGAGTGAGTGAGTGTACGAGTGAGTGAGTGAGTGTACGAGTGAGTGAGTGTGTGAGTGAGTGTACGAGTGAGTCTATGAGTGAGTATATGAGTTTAGTGAGTGTGTGAGTGAGTGAGTGAGTGTGTTGTACTCACCGGTGAGTGCGCTGTGCCGAGGCTGCTCCACGCGATCCTTGAGCAGCAGCCCCAGGGGGGTGAGGCCCTCGTGGTCACGTGACTGCAGGCTGGCGCCCAGCTGGGACGACACAAAGACAAAGTTCCCCCGCGTAGGCTCTTAACGGACAGTCCGGGTGGAGGGGCAAGTGCTGTTTAGCAGTGGCGGGTCGCGCCGAGAACAGACACACACACAGACACACACACAGAGACACAGAGACACACACACAGAGACACACACACACAGAGACACACACACACAGACAGACACACACAGACACACACAGACACATACAGACAAACACACACAGAGACACACAGACAAACACACAGAGACACACAGACAAACACACAGAGAGAGACACAGAGACGGACACACACACACAGAGACAGACAGACACACACAGAGACACACACAGACATGTACACACACAGAGACACACAGGGATACACAGACAGAGACACACAGACAGACACACAGAGAGAGACACAAACACACACAGAGACACACAGACAAACACACACAGAGACACACAGACAGACACACAGAGAGAGACACAGAGACACAGACACAGAGACACAGACAAAGATGCCCCGTGTAGCCTGTAACAGACTGATGATGCTGCTTCTCATACTGATGACGATGCTTCTGATGATGCTGATGATGTTGTTGCTCATGCTGATGCTCCTCATGCTGATGATGCTGATGATGCTGATGATGATGCTGATGATGATGCTGATGATGCTGATACTGCTGCTGCTGTTGATGCTGCTGCTGATGCTGATGCTGCTGCTGCTGATGCTGCTGATGACGCTGCTGATGACGCTGCTGCTGCTGCCACGATGGTCACCTGCAGCAGGGTCTGTGCGACGTCGATGTTGCCGTAGTAGACGCTGCGGTGCAGCGCAGTCCAACCCGACTCCACGTCCTGCATCTCCAGTGCAGCTGAGACACACACACACAGTGACACACACACACACAGACACACACACAGTGACACACACACACACAGACACACACAGTGACACACACACACACACAGTGACACACACAGACACACACACACACACAGTGACACACACACACAGACACACACACACACAGTGACACACACACACACAGACACACACAGTGACACACACACACACAGTGACACACACAGACACACACACACACACAGTGACACACACACAGTGACACACACACAGTGACACACACACCGTGACACACACACATACACACACACACAGTGAACACACACACACACACCGTGACAAAGATACAAAGATCCCCCGTATAGCCTTAACAGACTGTAGGGGCAAGTGCTGTTAGCGAGCACCTATGAAGGCCAGAACGGTACACGAGGGGGTGGGTGGCCAGCACCACGCCCGACCGCCTTTGTCTCCCCAGTGACGATGTTTACACACCTCACCAGGTACTCATTTGAGGCTGAGTCGACCTAGGGGAGGCCGGGACCGGTTCAGATAATCGTCACTGGTGTTGGCCGTGAGCGGGAATCGAACTCGTGTCGCCAGGTTCATAGCGCAGCGCGCTAACCACTACACTACCGCTCCCCACACACACACACACACAGTGACACACACACAGTGACACACACACAGTGACACACACACACAGTGAGACACACAGTGACACACACACCGTGACACACACAGTGACACACACACCGTGACACACACACATACACACACACACAGTGAACACACACACACCGTGAACACACACACACACAGTGACACACACACAGTGACACAGACACACAGTGACACACACACAGTGAACACACACACACAGTGACACACACACAGTGAACACACACACACAGTGACACACACACAGTGAGACACACACAGTGACACACACACAGTGACACACACACACAGTGACACACACACACAGACATACACACACACACAGTGACACACACACACAGACACACACACAGTGAACACACACACACAGACACACACAGTGACACACACACAGACACACACACACAGTGACACACACACACAGTGACACACACACACACACAGTGACACACACACACACAGTGACACACACACAGTGAACACACACACACAGTGACACACGCACAGACACATAGACACAGTGTACACACACACAGACACACACACACAGTGAACACACACAGTGTACACACACACACACACGGACACCGTGACCCACACGGACACCGTGACCCACACCGCCTTACCTTTCCCGTTCTTGCTGCGTCTCACCAGCCGGGACACCAGCGCCGATGCACCGCCACCTCCACCACCGCCACCACCGCCACCACCGCCGCCGCCACCTCCACCACCGCCACCACCGCCACCACCACCTTCACCACCACCTCCCATGGCCGCCCCCCCCTGCCACCGCGTGGCTGCGCCGTGCAGCGCCGTGCGTCCCCGGGAGTCGGCACAGCTCGCCGCGTTGGTGCACAGGTGCCGGCACAGGGCGGCCACCGCCGCCGGCCGCAACCCGGCGGTGACGCCGACGCCGCCGCTGGCCACCCGGTAGAGAGCCCCGCCGTGCCGGTGGGAGCGGCACGCCGGCGTGCAGTCCGGTGACGGTGGTGGTGGTGCCGGTGATCGTGGTGATGGTGGCTGCGATGGCCGTGGCGTCGATGTTTGTCGTGGTGGTGGTGCCAGTGGTGGTGGTGACGTTGGTGGTGGTGACGTTGGTGGTGGTGTTCGTAGTGGTGGAGGGGGCTGTAGCATTGACGATGTTGATGATGGTGTTCGTGGTGGTTGCGATGGTGGTGGTGGTGGTGATGATGGTGGTGATGGTGGTGATGGTGGTGTTCGTGGTGGTTGCGGTGGTGGCGATGATGATGGCGGTGATGGTGGTGATGTTGACGACGTTGATGATGGTGTTCGTGGTGGTTGCGATGGTGGTGGTGATGGTGGTGATGATGTTCCTGGTGATGATGGCGGTGATGTTGATGATGTTCGCAGTGGCGATTCTACGGAGGATGACATCTGCTTCGTGTTTTCACTGCCAAGGTGGAACTGTTCAGCTCCCGCTCTGCCAAAGCATCTACACCACCCAGAGCAGACAATTTACACCCATCAATGTACATGTACGTATGTGTAGATATTGTGCAAGGCCGTAGCCATCGAGTCAACATTGGGGGGAACCAAATCTTCCAGGGTGTCTGGAGGTCTCAACCCAGAAAAATATCGAAAATTAGAAAACTAATTTTCCTGCCTAAAATATAAACAAAAATTCACCAACACCTGGAATGGATTTAATTTTCGATTTAAAGCTTTCGTGACTGCAGGGATTCATCTTCTTGGTTCTTTCGGTAAAGTCACATTCAGAAGCTGTCTTTCTGACAGACCTGTTCTTCACCTGAGGACGGCTGCTTGCGTTGTGGCCGAAACGTCGTGAGAATTATTTTACCATGGGATGGACTTTTTATTGATTTTTGACAATAATGTCTAATAGTGTATTGTATCACATTGCTCTGTTTTTACTTTGTTTTACATTTCTTGATTCATTGTATGTAATGGCAGAGATTAGGGATTCATAAAGTACAACCATAACCACAATCATATCAACAGAAATCTATGCATGGATTTATGTGAAGACAAGTCCAGATATTGTGGCCAAGGTTTAGCAAAGTGTTGTTTTTATTTACATAACACAGCAATTGTTTATTTTTATAGAAATATATTGGGGGGGAGGAGGACATTTTGAGCATATTTGATATTACGTAACATACATCAATGTATCTTACCTATAATAGTATCAGTCAATGTGCCAGTCAGTGAGTGTGTCCGTTAATTAGTGTCTGTGTATCCGTGTGGGTGATGCACTCAATTACACACCAGCTTACACACCAGCTTACACACCAGCTTACACAGCAGTACACCAGAGAGACAAAGGCGGCCGGGCGTGGTGGGGCTGGACATCCACCCCCTCTGTGTGTGTGCCACAGTGCCGGTAGCCTTCATAGGCGCTGCTGCTACTACTAACAGCACTTGCCCCTACAACCCTGGTAGAGGCTACCTGGAGGAGCTTTGTCTTTGAAGGCTACCTGGAGGAGCTTTGTCTTTGAATTAGATGGTGGGTGGGTGTGTGGGTCAGTAAGTGAGTGGGTGGGTCAGTGGGTGAGTGGGTGGGTCAGTGGGTGAGTGGGCCAGTGAGTGAGTGGGTGAGTGAGTAGGTCAGTGGGTGAGTAGGTCAGTGAGTGGGTGGGTCAGTGAGTGGGTGGGTGAGTGGGTGGGTTAGTGGGTCAGTGAGTGTGAGTGGGTCAGTGAGTAGGTCAGTGGGTTAGTGAGTGGGTGGGTCAGTGGGTGAGTGAGTGATTGGGTGAGTGAGTGGGTGAGTGGGGCAGTGAGTGGGTGGGTCAGTGGGTAGGTCAGTGGGTCAGTGAGTGTGATTGGGTCAGTGAGTGGGTCAGTGAGTGGGAGAGTGGATCAGTGAGTGAGTGGGTGAGTGGGTCAGTGAGTGAGTGGGTGAGTGGGTCAGTGAGTGAGTGGGTGAGTGGGTCAGTGAGTGAGTGGGAGAGTGGGTCAGTGAGTGAGTGGGTGAGTGGGTCAGTGAGTGGGTCAGTGAGTGAGTGGGAGAGTGAGTGAGTGGGTCAATGTGAGTGGGTCAGTGAGTGAGTGGGTGAGTGGGTCAGTGAGTGAGTGGGTGAGTGCGTCAGTAGTCCAGTGAGTGGGTGAGTGAGTGGGTCAGTGTGAGTGGGTCAGTGAGTGAGTGGGTGAGTGGGTCAGTGAGTGAGTGGGTGAGTGGGTCAGTGAGTGAGTGGGTGAGTGGGTCAGTGAGTGAGTGGGTGAGTGCGTCAGTAGTCCAGTGAGTGGGTGAGTGAGTGGGTCAGTGTGAGTGGGTCAGTGAGTGAGTGGGTGAGTGGGTCAGTGAGTGAGTGGGTGAGTGGGTCAGTGAGTGAGTGGGAGAGTGGGTCAGTGAGTGAGTGGGTGAGTGGGTCAGTGAGTGGGTCAGTGAGTGAGTGGGAGAGTGAGTGAGTGGGTCAGTGTGAGTGGGTCAGTGAGTGAGTGGGTGAGTGGGTCAGTGAGTGAGTGGGTGAGTGCGTCAGTAGTCCAGTGAGTGGGTGAGTGAGTGGGTCAGTGTGAGTGGGTCAGTGAGTGAGTGGGTCAGTGTGAGTGGGTCAGTGTGAGTGGGTCAGTGAGTGAGTGGGTCAGTGGGTGAGTGTCTGTGCAGTGGGAGACAAAGGCGGCCGGGTGTGGTGCTGGCCACCCACCCCCTCTGTGTGTGTAGCCACAGTGCCGGTAGCCTTCATAGGCGCTGCCGCTGCTGCCACTCGCTACTACTAGCAGCACTTGCCCATACAGCCCTGCTAGAGGCTACCTGGGGGAGCTTTGTCTTTGTGTCGGTGGGAGTTTAAATGACACGCCACGTGGCCACGTACCGCTGCGCCCCCCCCCCCAACACCCTGCGACGCTGGTGCCAGGCTAGGTGCACCTGGATTCACAGAGACAAAGATCCCCCGTGTAGCCTGTAACAGGCTGTAGGGGCAAGTGCTGTTAGCGAGTAGCGGCACCTATGAAGGCCGGCACGGCACACGAGGGGGTGGGTGGCCAGCACCACGCCCGGCCGCCTTTGTCTCCCCAGTGCTAGCGATGTTCACTACGCTACACCAGGTACTCATTTGAGGCTGAGTCGACCTAGGGGATGCCCAGAACCGGTTCAGATAATCATCACCGGTGTTGGACATGAGCGGGAATCGAACTCGGGTCGCCGGGTTCGTAGCGCAGTGTAGCGCTAACCACTACACCCACCGCTCCCCACAACAACCGCCACTAAGTGGCGGTGACATCACCACGACGCTTGTGCCAGGCTAGGTGCACCTTGAGGCCACGTGAAGTGTCGAACGCCCGCTGGCAGGAGGTCACGGGGCAGACCCAGCAGGTGCCACGGGTCGACTGACTGAGATGGCCGAGATGACTGGCTGATGCACCACCTGTGCCCCCTACTGTGCCAACTCCCCACACAACACATAGACACACACATAGACACACAACACACAGACACGCTATAACACACGCACCTTGATACATCCGCCGAGATCTCGCTAGTACTCTAGTTTTTTGTGTTCCAACGAGACGCAAAGTGTGGAGCTTTACAGTTGTTCAAAATAATGAAAATTATTATTTTAAAAAGATTTTAAATAAAAAAGTGCGACAACCACGCCGCTCTCTCTCACCTAGGCCCGACCTCAGGCCTAGGTGTGAGGGGCGGCTGACAAGGCCGAACGCCTATATCGTCCGCTGGTCAGTCACGTGACAACAACACACCCCCCCCCCCCGCTGATTGGTTGAGATTTGGGGGGAGGGAAAGAGAGGGGAGCTTGATTGGTTGAATTTCTGGGAGGAGCTGGAGGGGAGAAAGGGGCGCTGATTGGTTGAATTTCTGGGAGGAGCTGGAGGGGAGAGAGGGGCGCTGATTGGTTGAATTTCTGGGAGGAGCTGGAGGGAAAGAGAGGGGCGCTGATTGGTTGAATTTCTGGGAGGAACTGCAGGGGGAGAGAGGGGCGCTGATTGGTTGAATTTCTGGGAGGAGCTGGAGGGGAGAGAGGGGAGCTGATTGCTTGAATTTCTGGGAGGGGCTGGAGGGGAGAGAGGGGCGCTGATTGGTTGAATTTCTGGGAGGAGCTGGAGGGGGAGAGAGGGGCGCTGATTGGTTGAATTTCTGGGAGGAGCTGGAGGGGGAGAGAGGGGCGCTGATTGGTTGAATTTCTGGGAGGAGCTGGAGGGGAGAGAGGGGAGCTGATTGCTTGAATTTCTGGGAGGGGCTGGAGGGGAGAGAGGGGTGCTGATTGGTTGAATTTCTGGGAGGAGCTGGAGGGAAAGAGAGGGGCGCTGATTGGTTGAATTTCTGGGAGGAACTGCAGGGGGAGAGAGGGGAGCTGATTGGTTGAATTTCTGGGAGGAGCTGGAGGGGAGAGAGGGGCGCTGATTGGTTGAATTTCTGGGAGGAACTGCAGGGGGAGAGAGGGGAGCTGATTGCTTGAATTTCTGGGAGGGGCTGGAGGGGAGAGAGGGGCGCTGATTGGTTGAATTTCTGGGAGGAGCTGGAGGGGGAGAGAGGGGCGCTGATTGGTTGAATTTCTGGGAGGAGCTGGAGGGAAAGAGAGGGGCGCTGATTGGTTGAATTTCTGGGAGGAACTGCAGGGGGAGAGAGGGGAGCTGATTGGTTGAATTTCTGGGAGGAGCTGGAGGGGAGAGAGGGGAGCTGATTGGTTGAATTTCTGGGAGGAACTGCAGGGGGAGAGAGGGGAGCTGATTGCTTGAATTTCTGGGAGGGGCTGGAGGGGAGAGAGGGGCGCTGATTGGTTGAATTTCTGGGAGGAGCTGGAGGGGGAGAGAGGGGCGCTGATTGGTTGAATTTCTGGGAGGAGCTGGAGGGAAAGAGAGGGGCGCTGATTGGTTGAATTTCTGGGAGGAGCTGGAGGGGAGAGAGGGGAGCTGATTGCTTGAATTTCTGGGAGGGGCTGGAGGGGAGAGAGGGGTGCTGATTGGTTGAATTTCTGGGAGGAGCTGGAGGGAAAGAGAGGGGCGCTGATTGGTTGAATTTCTGGGAGGAACTGCAGGGGGAGAGAGGGGAGCTGATTGGTTGAATTTCTGGGAGGAGCTGGAGGGGAGAGAGGGGCGCTGATTGGTTGAATTTCTGGGAGGAACTGCAGGGGGAGAGAGGGGAGCTGATTGCTTGAATTTCTGGGAGGGGCTGGAGGGGAGAGAGGGGCGCTGATTGGTTGAATTTCTGGGAGGAGCTGGAGGGGGAGAGAGGGGCGCTGATTGGTTGAATTTCTGGGAGGAGCTGGAGGGAAAGAGAGGGGCGCTGATTGGTTGAATTTCTGGGAGGAACTGCAGGGGGAGAGAGGGGAGCTGATTGGTTGAATTTCTGGGAGGAGCTGGAGGGGAGAGAGGGGAGCTGATTGGTTGAATTTCTGGGAGGAACTGCAGGGGGAGAGAGGGGAGCTGATTGCTTGAATTTCTGGGAGGGGCTGGAGGGGAGAGAGGGGCGCTGATTGGTTGAATTTCTGGGAGGAGCTGGAGGGGGAGAGAGGGGCGCTGATTGGTTGAATTTCTGGGAGGAGCTGGAGGGAAAGAGAGGGGCGCTGATTGGTTGAATTTCTGGGAGGAGCTGGAGGGGAGAGAGGGGAGCTGATTGCTTGAATTTCTGGGAGGGGCTGGAGGGGAGAGAGGGGCGCTGATTGGTTGAATTTCTGGGAGGAGCTGGAGGGAAAGAGAGGGGCGCTGATTGGTTGAATTTCTGGGAGGAGCTGGAGGGAAAGAGAGGGGCGCTGATTGGTTGAATTTCTGGGAGGAACTGCAGGGGGAGAGAGGGGAGCTGATTGCTTGAATTTCTGGGAGGAGCTGGAGGGAAAGAGAGGGGCGCTGATTGCTTGAATTTCTGGGAGGGGCTGGAGGGGGAGAGAGGGGCGCTGATTGGTTGAATTTCTGGGAGGAACTGCAGGGGGAGAGAGGGGAGCTGATTGCTTGAATTTCTGGGAGGGGCTGGAGGGGAGAGAGGGGAGCTGATTGGTTGAATTTCTGGGAGGAGCTGGAGGGGGAGAGAGGGGCGCTGATTGGTTGAATTTCTGGGAGGAGCTGCAGGGGAGAGAGGGGAGCTGATTGCTTGAATTTCTGGGAGGGGCTGGAGGGGAGAGAGGGGCGCTGATTGGTTGAATTTCTGGGAGGAGCTGGAGGGAAAGAGAGGGGCGCTGATTGGTTGAATTTCTGGGAGGGGCTGGAGGGGAGAGAGGGGCGCTGATTGGTTGAATTTCTGGGAGGAGCTGGAGGGAAAGAGAGGGGCGCTGATTGCTTGAATTTCTGGGAGGAACTGCAGGGGGAGAGAGGGGAGCTGATTGCTTGAATTTCTGGGAGGGGCTGGAGGGGGAGAGAGGGGCGCTGATTGGTTGAATTTCTGGGAGGAACTGCAGGGGGAGAGAGGGGAGCTGATTGCTTGAATTTCTGGGAGGGGCTGGAGGGGAGAGAGGGGCGCTGATTGCTTGAATTTCTGGGAGGTGCTGGAGGGGGAGAGAGGGGCGCTGATTGGTTGAATTTCTGGGAGGAACTGCAAGGGGAGAGAGGGGAGCTGATTGGTTGAATTTCTGGGAGGAGCTGGAGGGGGAGAGAGGGGCGCTGATTGGTTGAATTTCTGGGAGGGGCTGGAGGGGAGAGAGGGGAGCTGATTGGTTGAATTTCTGGGAGGAGCTGGACGGGGAGAGAGGGGCGCTGATTGGTTGAATTTCTGGGAGGAGCTGGAGGGGAGAGAGGGGCGCTGATTGGTTGAATTTCTGGGAGGAGCTGGAGGGGAGAGAGGGGAGCTGATTGGTTGAATTTCTGGGAGGAGCTGGAGGGGAGAGACGGGAGCTGATTGGTTGAATTTCTGGGAGGAGCTAGAGAGGGAGAGAGGGGAGCTGATTGGTTGAATTTCTGGGAGGAGCTGCAGGGGAGAGACGGGAGCTGATTGGTTGAATTTCTGGGAGGAGCTGGAGGGGGAGAGAGGGGAGCTGATTGGTTGAATTTCTGGGAGGAGCTGGAGGGGAGAGAGGGGCGCTGATTGGTTGAATTTCAGGGAGGAGCTGGAGGAAAGAGAGGGGCGCTGATTGGTTGAATTTCTGGGAGGAGCTGGAGGGGAGAGAGGGGAGCTGATTGGTTGAATTTCTGGGAGGAGCTAGAGGGGGAGAGAGGGGAGCTGATTGGTTGAATTTCTGGGAGGAGCTGGAGGGGGAGAGAGGGGAGCTGATTGGTTGAATTTCTGGGAGGAGCTAGAGGGGGAGAGAGGGGCGCTGATTGGTTGAATTTCTGGGAGGAGCTGGAGGGGGAGTGTTGTATATGTTGGGTATGAAAATTTTGATGTGTTGTATGCGTGCGTGGGTGAAATTATTATGTTGTATATGTGGGTTATGAATATTCAGTGAAAATAATAATAATCAAATGAAATTTGGCCAAATGTGTAATTATCCGGAAATATATTAATTTATGTAATTATGCACATTTAATTATGCCAATTCGAGAGGTAATCGTAGTAATTATGCGAGTGGGTGTAATTATGATAATGCAAGTCGTTATGATAACCAGACCCCGCCTCGGTGACGAGGGTGGGTTATCGATCGGAATAAGGCAATTAATCGTATGCAGTTATGCAGGTGTGGTGTAAGTATACAAGATTAACTTAGATTAACTCGGCATCGTTGTCTAGGTTCGTCTCATTCTCGCTTATCTTTAGGTCCCCGGTTCACCCCGTTATCGCTTTAACATTTACTGAGTATGTGTTAGTGTGTTTATTAAGGTCACCAAGTTCAGATCTCAACGCAGAAGCAGATCTTATGCATAGATTTCAGGAAGGAATCACACAACCACTTCTGTATTAATCAATTTATTACTAATTCAACCTCAACTATGATATAGTATGCGAACTCTCAATCCCGGAACGTCAACACGGCATCAATACAGTATCATCAATGATTGTCTGATTTCACTTGACAACGGCACATGGATCCCGCGTAACGCGATGGTTGTTAGTGAGAGAGAGTCGTTAAAACATGCAAATACTATGCTAAGAAAACCTTAACGTTAATGAATGATTATACTTGAAAGATTATACGGCGATAAAAACACAATCAAAAACAGTTATTATTCTTAAAGGCACCAATCTCAACAGATACATCGGCAGGTTATCTGACAGCAGAATGGCTCGGAGTAAAGGCCTGCGACGGCTCTCCTTTTCCGAAGATCGTTATCTTATCAAGTTTACTAATTGGGGACCAGATCACCTGTTAAGGATCTGGTGGGCCACCACTCCCCACGTGAGCGTGGCTCGGCGGAAGGAGGTGCCAAGAATCAATTCGTATTGATGGATCTGCTGGGAATTAATGCGATTAAGAGTACAGCCCACTAAATATTAAAGATAAAAATTACGAATACTCTTATAAACGACGGATGGCCATCACTCGGTCTCGAGTGTTTCTTCACAGCCACGGATGGCTTATGGGTTCGAGTGTGTTTGAGTGGTAAGAGTGGTCTTGGATAGTCAATGTTCGGAGTCGGTTCTTTATGTCAAACAGATGCCTGGGGGTCGTGTGGTGAGGGGGCGGTGCGCGTCATACGTATTAGTCGCTCCTCTGTCGCCGTGGGGAATTGGTTGGATGCCTGTTGATACGCTGTCGTAGTTCGGAACCCGGTCGGTAGGTGGCGCCCACAGCTCGCTCGCAGCGTCGTCGCCAAACCGCGATTCTCGCGGCAGCAGGGAAACCGACTCGGCAGAGGTTGGCCTGTCGCGGCCGAGTTGAGCTGTCAAGCGGGTCTTGCCCGCCTGCAGAGGAGACGGGGAGCCGCTTGAGTCGAGCCCCGAGAGCCGTCTGAACTCGGCTGAGTCCCAGAAGCTGAAGAGTCGAGCCGACCCGTTAGTCGCAGCTCGCCCTTGAGTCGACCCGCTCGGTCGAACTCAAGATGAGTCGAGCCGACCCTCCCGGTCGAGCTCGCTCCTGAGCCGACCCTGTTGGTCGCACTCGTGATGAGTTGACTCTCCTGGTCGAACTGGTTTCCAATGCTCAGAGTCCTTTCTTTTATGCCGAAAAATCCCTTTGGGTCCTGCCCACAAGGCGGGGTTTTCTTTTGATTTACTGTGTCAGGATCTGTCCGTGTGTAGGTGTGTTCATGTGTGTGTCCGTACGTCCGTGTGTCCTTGTGTGCATCACCCACGGTATTTTCCGTGGTCATATTCCCTCCATAAAATCCACGAGCAACAGTCAAGTGTTACAAATTGCCTCGAGGTCGTCTCTCTGTCTGGGTGCGATATTATCTCTTGTTTGGCCTTCTTCATGAACCAAAACACAGACGTTACAAATCGTCTCATAGGCATCTTTGTCCGTGTTGCACCACCTGGAGGGAGGGGCACACTCCCCCCGACCCTCGCTGACGCATGAAGAAATGATTAAAAGTTTTAACATTTGTCCCTTACCATTTCCAGTTATGATTCTGTATGTAGCCTAAGGTCTGTCATTTCCCATCATGGTGCTTGACTCAAGTGGCGGTGCCTCCCCGAGCACATACACTCCCATCCCGCGCTGCGGGGATACAAAGACGGCCGGGATCTCCCTTTCTCTCCGACCCTGGATTTAACATCGCTCTTTTATTATTGTAGGGGTGTCAGGGGAAGGATTCCCACCAATAGATGGGTTAGGGGGAGGGGTGATCGAGGTGATATAAGGGGAGAACGGGCGGGAAAGGGGGGCCTTTGGCGGGAACGGGATTGGGACGGCTGGCGACAGGTGTGAATGGAAGGAAAGGAATAAAGAACGAGACCCCTGCAATCTCGTGTCGGCTCCTCTCTACATTTGGTGGCAGCGGTGGGATCCTAATGGCTACAAAGAAGAATCCTCGCGGGAGGGAGCCGAGGGAGGAGGAAGCAGGGGCCGGGGATCCTTCACATCCTGGGCAACAAGGGGGCCTGCTGTCAGAAGCAGCAGAAGGGGGCCCGGATCGCCTGGAGGATCGCATGGAGGACCGCATGGCCCGCGTGGAGAGGGCGCTCCAGGAGCTCTTGCAGAGGCTTCCTATGGGGGGCCCGCCGGCACCGGGACCCCCACCCCCACGCGTACTACGGGAGGAGAGGCCACGGGAACCGGACGCCGACCAGCCGGCCGGGCAGGAGCCGCAACCAACCTCGTCACGCCAGCCGCCGCCGCTCCCGCCAAAACCCCCAGGGCTAAACACCCAACACGGAGAGCAGGTGGCCGGACGGCCGCGTCGGCTGGGGCCCGTCGACAAGTTTGTGGCTGAGGAAGAAGATTGGGAGGAGTTTGTCCGCCGATTCGAGGCTGCCTTCCACGCTCTCGAGTGGACAGACGAAGAGGCCCTACGAGCGCTGCCATCTGTTCTGGGCAAGAAGCACTCTCCTCTTACACCTCCCTTCCCTCGCACAGCAAGTCCACGCTACAGGCGGCCTACGAGGCTTTGGGGGAGATCTATTGCCCGGCGGAAGGAGCCTTTAAACGGTTCCAGGATCGCCAGCGAGGGGCTAAAGAATCCCCTTTAGCCTACAGGGGGGCGCTGCTCGTGTTGGCGAGGAGAGCTTTCCCTCGCCTGGCTGAAGAAGCGCTCGAGGACCTCGTGGTCGAGCACCTCATCGCCTACGCTTGCCGCGCCGGCGTTGTAATGCCCGTAGTGACGCCGGAAGAACGCACCTCGCTGTGGGCTGCCCGGACCATCCAAGCCCACGAGCAGGTCATGGGCCGGGCGCCACCCGTGGGCCCGGTGGCTGGCGCGGCGGGGGGGAACAGCCCAGCCGTTGCCGCGGCGCTACTTGGTCCAGCGACACTAACCGCCGAACCTGCACCGTCACCACAGGCTGCCGGTGGGGCATCTGGGGACGGACCGCCGACGTCTGAGACGGAGCCATCGCTGCGGGAGGTGTACGCGGCGATCCGGGGACTGGCGGAGCAGAGGGACCAACCGCCGCGTCGCTGGCAGCCGCCTCTACAACATCGCGCCGAGCCCCCCCGACGCAACGCCCCGTGGGTCTGCCACCGTTGTGGTCGCGAGGGGCATGTGGCGAGGGGGTGCCGCACGGAGCCGGAGGCCGCCAACGTCACCTGGAACCTGCCGGGGCCGAACGCCGACAGGAGCCAGGCGAGTGACGCCGTCCCACCCGGCCTCTCGGGCGGGCCGGGTAATTACACTTCCGACGCCGCGAACTCACCGGGAGTCTCCTCGGGGTGGGCGCCGGTGGTGTCGTTTCCCGGTCCCCGCTGTTCTGGTCGGGGGAAGGGGATAGCGCCGGGGCCTGTGGTCGCATCGCGACCCGGAGTGGCGTCGCGAACGGACGTGACGTTGCGTCCGGAAGTGACGTCGCGGTCGGAAGGGGTGTCGCGGATCGCGCCGGGAATTGCGCCGGGGCCGTGGACCGCGCCTGGAATCGCGCCGGGGCCAGGGACCGCGTCGGGGATCGCGCCGAGGCCGGGGACCGCGCCGGGAGTCGCGCCGACGCCGGGAGGGACGTCGCGGACGGAGGTGACGTCGCGGGCGGAGGTGACGTCGCGGGCGGAAGTGACGTCGCGGCCGGCAGCGACGTCGATGCCGGGCGTGACGTCGCGCGCGGGCGGGGTTTCGCGGGCGGGCGTGGGTTCGCGGGCGGGCGTGACGTCGCGGGTGGGCGTGGTTTCGCGGGCGGGCGGGGTTTCGCGGGCGGGCGTGACGTCGCGGGTGGGCGTGGTTTCGCGGGCGGGCGTGGGTTCGCGGGCGGGCGTGACGTCACCGGCGGGCGTGACGTCACCAGTTACCTGCAACGCCGGCGAGTTGCCAGGGGCAACGGCCCGGGGGCGGAGGCAGCCCACACGATTGACATTGCGCCCTGGAGCAATTCCACGACCCGCCTCACCACCGCTTTGCGACAGAGCGAGACGGAACCAGGGGGACCACGCCCCCGTGACAAAGGAAAGGGAGGGGCTCACGGGAAGGCCCACCCCCCAGTCCCCACCGCCCCCTGCAATGGGGGGGCCCCCCCACACCACAAGGGGGGCCCATCCTACGTCACCTAGGGGGGGCAATTTGCACTACACAGAGAGCCCAGCCCGCAACCCAGGGGTAAGCCCACACTATGTAACAAGGGCGCGTTCACCCTGCTGGGACGCACTCCAAAGGGAGGAACCCCATCTTCAGTCCATCCACACCCATCCCCCATCATTTCACCATGCACCACAGGATAACGAGACGCCGCCTGGTCAGTGGCCGGACTCAGCCACACAATGGAGGAAGCTGGCAAGGCGGGTGGTAGCGGCCACGTCAGGAACCTCGGTCCTGGTCGGTGAAATCGCGGGAGTGTCGGCACGTATCTTGGTCGATACGGGGGCATCAGCCACGATCATCTCGAGCACCATGCATGAGATGCTGCCGGATAAAATCCGACCTTTAGTCCCCGTCAAGACAACGTTCATTGCAGCAAATGGAGGCAGCATGGGCTTCCTGGGCCAGGTTGAAGCCCCGATACAGATTGGACAGCTTTCAGTAGCAGGACCCATCCTTGTCTCCGCAACGTTGCCCGTACCCTGCCTGTTGGGGACGGACTTTCTGAGGCGGATGCCAATGAAAATCGATCTGGCCAATGGGCGGGTGGAAGTCCAGGGAACGCATCTCCATTTCCTAAAGGCGGAGGGGGCCAGCCGGGGTGTACCCTACGTGCAGGCTCTGGTCAGTAAGTCTGTCTCCATTCCCCCGGCAGCCCAGATGCTGGTTCCGCTGCAATATCGGTCCCCCCTCGTGACAGCCCGACCAGACTCACCCATCCTGGTGTCTCCGGCGTCAGCGGCCATGGATCGTCATGCGCTGGTGGGGGCCGAAACTATTGTACAGAGGAACCAGCATCTGTTCATTCAGGTGCTGAACACCTCCGATAGAACAGCGACGGTGCAGGAGGGAACAGTTCTGGCCCACGTTAGTCCCTTGTCACTAGGAGCCCCAGGGACAGAGCCCGAGCTTGTAGGCAGCATCGGCCAGTCCGAGGACAGAGGGGCCAAATCGTGGATGGACCAGCTGGCGGGGCCTGAGCCGGGATTGCCGCCCGACCAGAAACAGCAGCTGCACTCGTTATTGCAGGAGTTCTCGGACGTGTTCAGCCGGGGACCGTTCGACCTAGGGCGCACAAATCTGTCACAGCACCACATCAACACGGGAGATGCCGCACCCCTGCGCCAAAACACATATAGAATGAGCCCAATGGAAAAAGGGCACATTCAACAAGCGGTGCAGGAGATGCTGCGGGCCGACATAATTTCTCCATCCTCGAGTCCCTGGGGGGCACCGGTGGTCCTAGTCAAGAAGTCAGATGGGTCACTGAGATTCTGTGTGGACTTCCGACGCCTCAATGCCGTCACGCTGGCCGACGCATATCCCCTACCACGTATCGACGACTCATTGGATGCACTGGCGGGAGCAAAATTTTTCAGTACGCTGGATTTGTTGTCCGGGTTCTGGCAGGTCCCACTAGACGCGGACTCCCGGCCTAAAACAGCATTCCGGACACCACAGGGCCTGTTCGAGTTCAACTGCCTGCCTATGGGCCTCCAGACGGCGCCGGCAACGTTCCAACGCATAATGGAGTTGGCCTTGGCAGGCCTCCAATGGGAAACGTGCCTCATCTACCTGGACGACGTCATTGTTTTCAGCCGATCATTCGAGGAACACATTGACCGATTGCGTCAGGTGTTCCTGCGGTTCCGGAACGCGAACTTGAAGCTCAAGCCGTCGAAGTGCCACCTTATGCAGTCGTCGGTACGCTACTTGGGCCACGTCGTCAGTGAGTCGGGAGTGGCTACAGACCCGGAAAAGACGGCCTGCGTGAGGGCCTGGGCTGTTCCCACAACGGTTCCGGAGGTACGCCGGTTTGTGGGTTTCGTTTCTTACTACCGCCGGTTTGTGCCCAACTTCGCAACCATTGCCAAGCCCTTGCACGTGTTGACGGCGAAGAACCAGAGGTTTTATTGGGGCCCTCTGGAGGAAGAGGCATTCCAGCAGCTGCGCTCACGTCTGACAGATGCACCACCATTGGCCTTTCCGGATTTTGGCCTCCCCTTTATCCTGGACACGGACGCCAGCGATGTGGGCATCGGCAGTGTTTTGTCGCAAGTCCAGCAGGGTCGGGAGGTGGTTATCGCCTATGGTAGTCGCGTGCTTTCATCAGCGGAGCAGCGCTACTGCGTCACACGTAGGGAACTCCTGGCAGTCGTTCACTTTGTGCAGCAATTCCGACCCTACCTGTATGGTCGCAAATTTACGGTCCGCACTGACCACGCGGCCTTGCAGTATTCGCTCCGCATCGACCAGCCTTCGGGCCAGCTGGCCAGATGGATAGAACGCCTGCAGGAGTACAGGTACCAAGTAGTGCATCGCAAAGGGACCAGACATGCCAACGCAGACGCATTGTCCCGACTGGTGCCCCAGGGCCCTTGTGCATGCACCACAGGCGGGGCACGCTGCAAGGAGGCGAGGCCGGAGGGGACGGTCATCGCTCCTGTACGCACGGCGGAGGGCGCACAGGGTGAGGTCCAGCTGACCGACCACGACCTGGGGCTGACCTTGGACGATTGGAGACGGCTACAGCTGGAGGAAGCCCCACTGCGAACACTACGCGCCTCAGCAGAGGCAGGGGGGGAGGAGTACATCGTATGGGAGGATCTCCTCATGCGATGGGACCCGACAGGGCGCCGGCGATGCCTGGTAGTTCCGGAGTCGCTGCGTCAACAATTGGTTATGGACGTACACGGCCGCCAGCTGCTGCACCTGGCAGGGCGGAAGACACTGCACACATTACAGGGTCGGTACTTTTGGCCAGGTATGACCGCTGACGTGCATCGATGGGTCGCTACCTGCGTCGAATGTGCGCGGCGAAAGCCGCCACCCCGGGTAAGCCGGGCGCCCCTACAGCCCATCACGGTGACCAGGGTCAACGAATTGGTTGCGTTGGACATCTTGGGACCGCTGCCGGTCACGCCACGGGGAAATAAATACCTGTTGGTCGGAGTCGAGTACTGCACGAGGTGGCCGATGGCGTGGGCCCTCCCGGACCAAACGGCACAGACCATCGCCGATGCCTTCGTGGGAGGCTATGTCCTTGATAAGGGGGCACCGGAGCGGTTGCTCACGGATCAGGGCAGGAATTTCTCCTCACAGCTATTGAAGGACGTCTGCTCTATCCTGGGCACTAAAAAGGTCCGAACATCTCCATATCATCCCCAGACCGATGGGATGGTAGAGCGGCTTAACCGCACCATAGCGGCCATGCTGTCCCAAGTGGTGGACGAAAACCATTCCGACTGGGACCTCCACATTCCATCGGTCTTAGCGGCGTACAGGGTGGCCCCACACGCGGCGACGGGGTTCTCGCCGTTTTTCCTGATGTACGGACGGGATCCCGTTCCGCCTATTGAGGTGCAGCTGACGGACATTCCGGCAAGAGCCGACGCATGGCCGAAGGCACTAAAGACCTCCCTCATTTATTTGAGAGAGGCCCGCCAAGCAGCCGAGGCCGCATCGGCCGCGAGCCAAGAGAGTAATGTACGGATACGGGAGAGGACAGTGACAGCCAAGCCCTTTAAAGTTGGGGACCAGGCATGGCTACACTGTCCTCAGGTGCCGGTTGGCCTCTCACCAAAGCTGCACCGACCCTGGAAAGGGCCGGTCGAGGTCATCAAAGCACTCCGACCGCAGTGCGTCCAGGTCCAACTGGGTAAGCGACGATGGTTTGTACACCCCACCCGCCTTAAGCCATACATCTCTCCACCGTCATCTTCACCAACATCACCACCAACATCACTGCCAACATCATCATCATCCCTACCCAGGCCAAGGTCGCCGACCACCACGCGCCGACCGGCAGGGGGTTCGGTGCCCTGTGTTCCCTTGTCACCTACAGCACCCCATGTGAGGCCTGACGGAGCGGCGGCACGAGCGGGGGCCGGAGAGACAGCGGCGCCAGGCAAGGCGACACCGGCACCACCGAACCAGGGACCGCGACGAGAGGGCCTTCGAAGGAGGGGGCCGCCACGGTCATCTGCTGCCTGTGGATGTCCGGGCTGTTACGGGATGCTGGCTGGAGACCTGGGCAGGCCGCGCAATTGATTTGTTGTGTTATATTGCATTGTAGGGTTGTGGGGGGGGGTAAGGGCTGTCGTCACTGTCAGTGGTGGGAGGCATGGGGAGACTTAAATGGTCCATGGGGGAGGCAGAACCGAGGACGGTTATTTTTTCTCCGGGGGGGGGGGGTGATGTAGGGGTGTCAGGGGAAGGATTCCCACCAATAGATGGGTTAGGGGGAGGGGTGATCGAGGTGATATAAGGGGAGAACGGGCGGGAAAGGGGGGCCTTTGGCGGGAACGGGATTGGGACGGCTGGCGACAGGTGTGAATGGAAGGAAAGGAATAAAGAACGAGACCCCTGCAATCTCGTGTCGGCTCCTCTCTACATTATGTATTTTATTTCGACCTGGTGGTGATTTATCCCGTTATGCTTCGGGTCGAGTTGTATCAATAACTTTAGCCTACCCTGTTGTGAAATTCCGACTTTAACGTGACTTTAATAGCAATACAGAATAATTGAGCTTTTTGACTTAACTAGGCGAACACGAACTTCTGCTAACCCCCGCAGCCTCGCTGTTCAGCTGAGCCTGCAACCTTGAGAGTAACACAACACCCTATTCTCGTCTCACTGTGGTCATCCAACCTTCTTCTCTGGGAGGGTGATTAATTCCAGGACAAGGCCCCCTCACGTTCAGACGTGCAGTGGTTGTTAATCAGCCCCCTCTCCTGTGTACACAACCTTGAGCTGGGCTTATCTTGGCTACCTCAGCTGCAGAGAACAAGGCGTGTTTCTCCTCTCTGTGTGCACGTGTTCCAATTAGCTCGAAATCCCTAACACACAATCAGTGATGACCCCCGGCCTTCTGTGGCCGTGATCCAGACAAAGGCGCCTCTGCTTCCTTTCATTGCATTCGAGTCGACACTGTTCCATTATTCGCCCATGTGCTGAGGTCATAGATGGTTGGGCTTTTTGCTTTAACTGTCTGGCTGACTCTCCCACTGTCTCTGCCCTTGCAGGTGACACGTGCCCGTTTATCAGGCCTTATCTATCCCTGAAGCAAGGTTGCAATTCTGCCATCTTAGCCCTCCTCCCGTTCATTACTACAACACCTGGTGTTTTGCAGTTTGCTGTGCTTTGGTGTGTTTTCATTCATTATATATCAATGATGGAAGAAGGCTAGAATACAACAGGAGAGAGGGGCGCTGATTGGTTGAATTTCTGGGAGGAGCTAGAGAGGGAGAGAGGGGCGCTGATTGGTTGAATTTCTGGGAGGAGCTTGAGGGGGAGAGACGGGAGCTGATTGGTCGAATTTCGGGGAGGAGCTAGAGAGGGAGAGAGGGGCGCTGATTGGTTGAATTTCTGGGAGGAGCTGGAGGGGGAGAGAGGGGAGCTGATTGGTCGAATTTCGGGGAGGAGCTAGAGAGGGAGAGAGGGGAGCTGATTGGTTGAATTTCTGGGAGGAGCTTGAGGGGGAGAGACGGGAGCTGATTGGTTGAATTTCTGGGAGGAGCTGCAGGGGAGAGACGGGAGCTGATTGGTTGAATTTCTAGGAGGAGCTGGAGGGGAGAGAGGGGAGCTGATTGGTTGAATTTCTGGGAGGAGCTGGACGGAAAGAGAGGGGAGCTGATTGGTTGAATTTCTGGGAGGAGCTGGAGGGGGAGAGAGGGGAGCTGATTGGTTGAATTTCGGGGAGGAGCTGGAGGGGGAGAGAGGGGCGCTGATTGGTTGAATTTCTGGGAGGAGCTGGAGGGGGAGAGAGGGGCGCTGATTGGTTGAATTTCTGGGAGGAGCTGGAGGGGGAGAGAGGGGCGCTGATTGGTTGAATGTCTGGGAGGAGCTGGAGGGGAGAGAGGGGAGCTGATTGGTTGAATTTCTGGGAGGAGCTGGAGGGGGAGAGAGGGGAGCTGATTGGTCGAATTTCGGGGAGGAGCTAGAGAGGGAGAGAGGGGAGCTGATTGGTTGAATTTCTGGGAGGAGCTGCAGGGGGAGAGAGGGGAACTGATTGGTCGAATTTCGGGGAGGAGCTAGAGAGGGAGAGAGGGGAGCTGATTGGTTGAATTTCTGGGAGGAGCTGCAGGGGAGAGACGGGAGTTGATTGGTTGAATTTCTGGGAGGAGCTGGAGGGGAGAGAGGGGCGCTGATTGGTTGAATTTCTGGGAGGAGCTGGACGGGGAGAGAGGGGCGCTGATTGGTTGAATTTCTGGGAGGAGCTGGAGGGGAGAGAGGGGCGCTGATTGGTTGAATTTCTGGGAGGAGCTGGAGGGGAGAGAGGGGAGCTGATTGGTCGAATTTCGGGGAGGAGCTAGAGAGGGAGAGAGGGGAGCTGATTGGTTGAATTTCTGGGAGGAGCTGCAGGGAAGAGACGGGAGCTGATTGGTTGAATTTCTGTGAGGAGCTGGAGGGGGAGAGAGGGGAGCTGATTGGTTGAATTTCTGGGAAAAGCTGGAGGGGGAGAGAGGGGCGCTGATTGGTTGAATTTCTGGGAGGAGCTGGAGGGGGAGAGAGGGGCGCTGATTGGTTGAATTTCTGGGAGGAGCTGCAGGGGAGAGACGGGAGCTGATTGGTTGAATTTCTGGGAGGAGCTGGAGGGGGAGAGAGGGGCGCTGATTGGTTGAATTTCTGGGAGGAGCTGGAGGGGGAGAGAGGGGCGCTGATTGGTCGAATTTCGGGGAGGAGCTAGAGAGGGAGAGAGGGGAGCTGATTGGTTGAATTTCTGGGAGGAGCTGCAGGGGAGAGACGGGAGCTGATTGGTTGAATTTCTGGGAGGAGCTGGACGGGGAGAGAGGGGAGCTGATTGGTTGAATTTCTGGGAGGAGCTGGAGGGGGAGAGAGGAAAGCTGATTGGTTGAATTTCTGGGAGGAGCTGGACGGGGAGAGAGGGGAGCTGATTGGTTGAATTTCTGGGAGGAGCTGGAGGGGGAGAGAGGGGAGCTGATTGGTCGAATTTCGGGGAGGAGCTTGAGGGGGAGAGACGGGAGCTGATTGGTTGAATTTCTGGGAGGAGGTGGAGGAGGAGAGAGGGGAGCTGATTGGTTGAATTTCGGGGAGGAGCTAGAGGGGAGAGAGGGGAGCTGATTGGTTGAATTTCGGGGAGGAGCTAGAGGGGGAGAGAGGGGAGCTGATTGGTTGAATTTCGGGGAGGAGCTGGAGAGGGAGAGAGGGGCGCTGATTGGTTGAATTTCTGGGAGGAGCTGCAGGGGAGAGACGGGAGCTGATTGGTTGAATTTCGGGGAGGAGCTACAGGGGAGAGAGGGGAGCTGATTGGTTGAATTTCGGGGAGGAGCTGGAGGGGGAGAGAGGGGAGCTGATTGGTTGAATTTCGGGGAGGAGATGCAGGGGAGAGAGGGGAGCTGATTGGTTGAATTTCGGGGAGGAGCTAGAGAGGGAGAGAGGGGAGCTGATTGGTTGAATTTTGGGGAGGAGCTGGAGGGGAGAGAGGAGCGCTGATTGGTTGAATTTCGAGGAGGAGCTACAGGGGAGAGAGCGGAGCTGATTGGTTGAATTTCGGGGAGGAGCTGGAGGGGGAGAGAGGGGAGCTGATTGGTTGAATTTCGAGGAGGAACTGGAGGGGAGAGAGGGGAGCTGATTGGTTGAATTTCGGGGAGGAGCTAGAGGGGGAGAGAGGGGAGCTGATTGGTTGAATTTCGAGGAGGAGCTGGAGGGGAGAGAGGGGCGCTGATTGGTTGAATTTCTGGGAGGAGCTGGAGGGGATAGAGGGGCGCTGATTGGTTGAATTTCGGGGAGGAGCTGCAGGGGAGATAGGGGGGCTGATTGGTTGAATTTCTGGGAGGAGCTAGAGGGGAGAGAGGGGAGCTGATTGGTCGAATTTCGGGGAGGAGCCAGAGGGGGAGAGACGGGAGCTGATTGGTCGAATTTCTGGGAGGAGCTGGAGGGGGAGAGAAGGGAGCTGATTGGTTGAATTTCTGGGAGGAGCTGGAGGGGGAGAGAAGGGAGCTGATTGGTCGAATTTCGGGGAGGAGCTAGAGGGGGAGAGAGGGGAGCTGATTGGTTGAATTTCGAGGAGGAGCTGGAGGGGAGAGAGGGGCGCTGATTGGTTGAATTTCTGGGAGGAGCTGGAGGGGATAGAGGGGCGCTGATTGGTTGAATTTCGGGGAGGAGCTGCAGGGGAGATAGGGGGGCTGATTGGTTGAATTTCTGGGAGGAGCTAGAGGCGAGAGAGGGGAGCTGATTGGTCGAATTTCGGGGAGGAGCCAGAGGGGGAGAGACGGGAGCTGATTGGTCGAATTTCTGGGAGCAGCTGGAGGGGGAGAGAAGGGAGCTGATTGGTCGAATTTCTGGGAGGAGCTAGAGAGGGAGAGAAGGGAGCTGATTGGTTGAATTTCTGGGAGGAGCTGGAGGGGGAGAGAAGGGAGCTGATTGGTCGAATTTCGGGGAGGAGCTAGAGAGGGAGAGAGGGGAGCTGATTGGTTGAATTTCTGGGAGGAGCTGCAGGGGAGAGAGGGGAGTTGATTGGTTGAATTTCGGGGAGGAGCTGCAGGGGAGAGAGGGGAGCTGATTGGTTGAATTTCTGGGAGGAGCTGGAGGGCGAGAGAGGGGAGCTGATTGGTTGAATTTCGGGGAGGAGCTGGAGGGGAGAGAGAGGAGCTGATTGGTTGAATTTCTGGGAGGAGCTGGAGGGCGAGAGAGGGGCGCTGATTGGTTGAATTTCGGGGAGGAGCTGCAGGGGAGAGAGGGGAGCTGATTGGTTGAATTTCGGGGAGGAGCTAGAGAGGGAGAGAGGGGAGCTGATTGGTTGAATTTCTGGGAGGAGCTGGAGGGCGAGAGAGGGGCGCTGATTGGTTGAATTTCGGGGAGGAGCTGCAGTGGAGAGAGGGGAGTTGATTGGTTGAATTTCTGGGAGGAGCTGGAGGGGATAGAGGGGCGCTGATTGGTTGAATTTCGGGGAGGAGCTGCAGGGGAGATAGGGGGGCTGATTGGTTGAATTTCTGGGAGGAGCTAGAGGGGAGAGAGGGGAGCTGATTGGTCGAATTTCGGGGAGGAGCCAGAGGGGGAGAGACGGGAGCTGATTGGTCGAATTTCTGGGAGGAGCTGGAGGGGGAGAGAAGGGAGCTGATTGGTCGAATTTCTGGGAGGAGCTAGAGAGGGAGAGAGGGGAGCTGATTGGTTGAATTTCTGGGAGGAGCTGGAGGGGGAGAGAAGGGAGCTGATTGGTCGAATTTCGGGGAGGAGCTAGAGAGGGAGAGAGGGGAGCTGAATGGTTGAATTTCTGGGAGGAGCTGCAGGGGAGAGAGGGGAGCTGATTGGTTGAATTTCTGGGAGGAGCTGGAGGGCGAGAGAGGGGAGCTGATTGGTTGAATTTCGGGGAGGAGCTGGAGGGGAGAGAGAGGAGCTGATTGGTTGAATTTCTGGGAGGAGCTGGAGGGCGAGAGAGGGGAGCTGATTGGTTGAATTTCGGGGAGGAGCTGGAGGGGAGAGAGAGGAGCTGATTGGTTGAATTTCTGGGAGGAGCTGGAGGGCGAGAGAGGGGAGCTGATTGGTTGAATTTCGGGGAGGAGCTGGAGGGGAGAGAGAGGAGCTGATTGGTTGAATTTCTGGGAGGAGCTGGAGGGCGAGAGAAGGGCGCTGATTGGTTGAATTTCGGGGAGGAGCTGCAGGGGAGAGAGGGGAGCTGATTGGTTGAATTTCGGGGAGGAGCTAGAGAGGGAGAGAGGGGAGCTGATTGGTTGAATTTCTGGGAGGAGCTGGAGGGCGAGAGAGGGGCGCTGATTGGTTGAATTTCGGGGAGGAGCTGCAGGGGAGAGAGGGGAGTTGATTGGTTGAATTTCGGGGAGGAGCTGGAGGGCGAGAGAGGGGCGCTGATTGGTTGAATTTCGGGGAGGAGCTGCAGGGGAGAGAGGGGAGCTGATTGGTTGAATTTCGGGGAGGAGCTGGAGGGGAGAGAGGGGAGCTGATTGGTTGAATTTCGGGGAGGAGCTGCAGGGGAGAGAGGGGAGTTGATTGGTTGAATTTCGGGGAGGAGCTGGAGGGGAGAGAGGGGAGCTGATTGGTTGAATTTCGGGGAGGAGCTGCAGGGGAGAGAGGGGAGCTGATTGGTTGAATTTCGGGGAGGAGCTGGAGGGGAGAGAGGGGAGCTGACTGGTTGAATTTCGGGGAGGAGCTGGAGGGGAGAGAGGGGAGCTGATTGGTTGAATTTCGGGGAGGAGCTGCAGGGGAGAGAGGGGCGCTGATTGGTTGAATTTCTGGGAGGAGCTAGAGAGGGAGAGAGCGGAGCTGATTGGTTGAATTTCGGGGAGGAGCTGGAGGGGGAGAGAGGGACGCTGATTGGTTGAATTTCTGGGAGGAGCTGGAGGGGAGAGAGCGGAGCTGATTGGTTGAATTTCTGGGAGGAGCTAGAGAGGGAGAGAGCGGAGCTGATTGGTTGAATTTCTGGGAGGAGCTGGAGGGGGAGAGAGGGACGCTGATTGGTTGAATTTCTGGGAGGAGCTGGAGGTGGAGAGAGGGGCGCTGATTGGTTGAATTTCTGGGAGGAGCTAGAGGGGGAGAGAGGGGCGCTGATTGGTTGAATTTCTGGGAGGAGCTGGAGGGGGAGAGAGGGGCGCTGATTGGTTGAATTTCTGGGAGGAGTTGGAGGGGGAGAGAGGGACGCTGATTGGTTGAATTTCTGGGAGGAGCTGGAGGGGGAGAGAGGGGCGCTGATTGGTTGAATTTCTGGGATGAGCTGGACGGGGAGAGAGGGACGCTGATTGGTTGAATTTCTGGGAGGAGCTAGAGGGGGAGAGAGGGGCGCTGATTGGTTGAATTTCTGGGATGAGCTGGACGGGGAGAGAGGGACGCTGATTGGTTGAATTTCTGGGAGGAGCTGGAGGGGGAGAGAGGGGCGCTGATTGGTTGAATTTCTGGGAGGAGTTGGAGGGGGAGAGAGGGGAGCTGATTGGTTGAATTTCGAGGAGGAGCTGGAGGGGGAGAGAGGGGAGCTGATTGGTTGAATTTCGAGGAGGAGCTGGAGGGGGAGAGACGGGAGCTGATTGGTTGAATTTCTGGGAGGAGCTGGAGGGGGAGAGAGGGGAGCTGATTGGTTGAATTTCTGGGAGGAGCTGGAGGGGAGAGAGGGGCGCTGATTGGTTGAATTTCGAGGAGGAGCTGGAGGGGGAGAGAGGGGCGCTGATTGGTTGAATTTCTGGGAGGAGCTGGAGGGGGAGAGAGGGGAGCTGATTGGTTGAATTTCTGGGAGGAGCTGCAGGGGAGAGAGGGGAGTTGATTGGTTGAATTTCGGGGAGGAGCTGCAGGGGAGAGAGGGGAGCTGATTGGTTGAATTTCTGGGAGGAGCTGGAGGGCGAGAGAGGGGAGCTGATTGGTTGAATTTCGGGGAGGAGCTGGAGGGGAGAGAGAGGAGCTGATTGGTTGAATTTCTGGGAGGAGCTGGAGGGCGAGAGAGGGGCGCTGATTGGTTGAATTTCGGGGAGGAGCTGGAGGGGGAGAGAGGGGCGCTGATTGGTTGAATTTCTGGGAGGAGTTGGAGGGGGAGAGAGGGACGCTGATTGGTTGAATTTCTGGGAGGAGCTGGAGGGGGAGAGAGGGGCGCTGATTGGTTGAATTTCTGGGATGAGCTGGACGGGGAGAGAGGGACGCTGATTGGTTGAATTTCTGGGAGGAGCTAGAGGGGGAGAGAGGGGCGCTGATTGGTTGAATTTCTGGGATGAGCTGGACGGGGAGAGAGGGACGCTGATTGGTTGAATTTCTGGGAGGAGCTGGAGGGGGAGAGAGGGGCTGATTGGTTGAATTTCTGGGAGGAGCTGGAGGGCGAGAGAGGGGAGCTGATTGGTTGAATTTCTGGGAGGAGCTGGAGGGGGAGAGAGGGGAGCTGATTGGTTGAATTTCTGGGAGGAGCTGGAGGGGAGAGAGGGGCGCTGATTGGTTGAATTTCGAGGAGGAGCTGGAGGGGGAGAGAGGGGCGCTGATTGGTTGAATTTCTGGGAGGAGCTGGAGGGGGAGAGAGGGGAGCTGATTGGTTGAATTTCTGGGAGGAGCTGCAGGGGAGAGAGGGGAGTTGATTGGTTGAATTTCGGGGAGGAGCTGGAGGGGGAGAGAGGGACGCTGATTGGTTGAATTTCTGGGAGGAGCTGGAGGGGAGAGAGCGGAGCTGATTGGTTGAATTTCTGGGAGGAGCTGGAGGGGGAGAGAGGGACGCTGATTGGTTGAATTTCTGGGAGGAGCTGGAGGTGGAGAGAGGGGCGCTGATTGGTTGAATTTCTGGGAGGAGCTAGAGGGGGAGAGAGGGGCGCTGATTGGTTGAATTTCTGGGAGGAGCTGGAGGGGGAGAGAGGGGCGCTGATTGGTTGAATTTCTGGGAGGAGTTGGAGGGGGAGAGAGGGACGCTGATTGGTTGAATTTCTGGGAGGAGCTGGAGGGGGAGAGAGGGGCGCTGATTGGTTGAATTTCTGGGATGAGCTGGACGGGGAGAGAGGGACGCTGATTGGTTGAATTTCTGGGAGGAGCTAGAGGGGGAGAGAGGGGCGCAGATTGGTTGAATTTCTGGGATGAGCTGGACGGGGAGAGAGGGACGCTGATTGGTTGAATTTCTGGGAGGAGCTGGAGGGGGAGAGAGGGGCTGATTGGTTGAATTTCTGGGAGGAGTTGGAGGGCGAGAGAGGGGAGCTGATTGGTTGAATTTCTGGGAGGAGCTAGAGAGGGAGAGAGCGGAGCTGATTGGTTGAATTTCTGGGAGGAGCTGGAGGGGGAGAGAGGGACGCTGATTGGTTGAATTTCTGGGAGGAGCTAGAGAGGGAGAGAGCGGAGCTGATTGGTTGAATTTCTGGGAGGAGCTGGAGGGGGAGAGAGGGACGCTGATTGGTTGAATTTCTGGGAGGAGCTGGAGGTGGAGAGAGGGGCGCTGATTGGTTGAATTTCTGGGAGGAGCTAGAGGGGGAGAGAGGGGCGCTGATTGGTTGAATTTCTGGGAGGAGCTGGAGGGGGAGAGAGGGGCGCTGATTGGTTGAATTTCTGGGAGGAGTTGGAGGGGGAGAGAGGGACGCTGATTGGTTGAATTTCTGGGAGGAGCTGGAGGGGGAGAGAGGGGCGCTGATTGGTTGAATTTCTGGGATGAACTGGACGGGGAGAGAGGGACGCTGATTGGTTGAATTTCTGGGAGGAGCTAGAGGGGGAGAGAGGGGCGCTGATTGGTTGAATTTCTGGGATGAGCTGGACGGGGAGAGAGGGACGCTGATTGGTTGAATTTCTGGGAGGAGCTGGAGGGGGAGAGAGGGGCTGATTGGTTGAATTTCTGGGAGGAGCTGGAGGGCGAGAGAGGGGAGCTGATTGGTTGAATTTCTGGGAGGAGCTGGAGGGGGAGAGAGGGGAGCTGATTGGTTGAATTTCTGGGAGGAGCTGGAGGGGAGAGAGGGGCGCTGATTGGTTGAATTTCGAGGAGGAGCTGGAGGGGGAGAGAGGGGCGCTGATTGGTTGAATTTCTGGGAGGAGCTGGAGGGGGAGAGAGGGGAGCTGATTGGTTGAATTTCTGGGAGGAGCTGCAGGGGAGAGAGGGGAGTTGATTGGTTGAATTTCGGGGAGGAGCTGGAGGGGAGAGAGAGGAGCTGATTGGTTGAATTTCTGGGAGGAGCTGGAGGGCGAGAGAGGGGCGCTGATTGGTTGAATTTCGGGGAGGAGCTGCAGGGGAGAGAGGGGAGCTGATTGGTTGAATTTCGGGGAGGAGCTAGAGAGGGAGAGAGGGGAGCTGATTGGTTGAATTTCTGGGAGGAGCTGGAGGGCGAGAGAGGGGCGCTGATTGGTTGAATTTCGGGGAGGAGCTGCAGTGGAGAGAGGGGAGTTGATTGGTTGAATTTCTGGGAGGAGCTGGAGGGGATAGAGGGGCGCTGATTGGTTGAATTTCGGGGAGGAGCTGCAGGGGAGATAGGGGGGCTGATTGGTTGAATTTCTGGGAGGAGCTAGAGGGGAGAGAGGGGAGCTGATTGGTCGAATTTCGGGGAGGAGCCAGAGGGGGAGAGACGGGAGCTGATTGGTCGAATTTCTGGGAGGAGCTGGAGGGGGAGAGAAGGGAGCTGATTGGTCGAATTTCTGGGAGGAGCTAGAGAGGGAGAGAGGGGAGCTGATTGGTTGAATTTCTGGGAGGAGCTGGAGGGGGAGAGAAGGGAGCTGATTGGTCGAATTTCGGGGAGGAGCTAGAGAGGGAGAGAGGGGAGCTGAATGGTTGAATTTCTGGGAGGAGCTGCAGGGGAGAGAGGGGAGCTGATTGGTTGAATTTCTGGGAGGAGCTGGAGGGCGAGAGAGGGGAGCTGATTGGTTGAATTTCGGGGAGGAGCTGGAGGGGAGAGAGAGGAGCTGATTGGTTGAATTTCTGGGAGGAGCTGGAGGGCGAGAGAGGGGAGCTGATTGGTTGAATTTCGGGGAGGAGTTGGAGGGGAGAGAGAGGAGCTGATTGGTTGAATTTCTGGGAGGAGCTGGAGGGCGAGAGAGGGGAGCTGATTGGTTGAATTTCGGGGAGGAGCTGCAGGGGAGAGAGGGGAGTTGATTGGTTGAATTTCGGGGAGGAGCTGGAGGGCGAGAGAGGGGCGCTGATTGGTTGAATTTCGGGGAGGAGCTGCAGGGGAGAGAGGGGAGCTGATTGGTTGAATTTCGGGGAGGAGCTGGAGGGGAGAGAGGGGAGCTGATTGGTTGAATTTCGGGGAGGAGCTGCAGGGGAGAGAGGGGAGTTGATTGGTTGAATTTCGGGGAGGAGCTGGAGGGGAGAGAGGGGAGCTGATTGGTTGAATTTCGGGGAGGAGCTGCAGGGGAGAGAGGGGAGCTGATTGGTTGAATTTCGGGGAGGAGCTGGAGGGGAGAGAGGGGAGCTGACTGGTTGAATTTCGGGGAGGAGCTGGAGGGGAGAGAGGGGAGCTGATTGGTTGAATTTCGGGGAGGAGCTGCAGGGGAGAGAGGGGCGCTGATTGGTTGAATTTCTGGGAGGAGCTAGAGAGGGAGAGAGCGGAGCTGATTGGTTGAATTTCGGGGAGGAGCTGGAGGGGGAGAGAGGGACGCTGATTGGTTGAATTTCTGGGAGGAGCTGGAGGGGAGAGAGCGGAGCTGATTGGTTGAATTTCTGGGAGGAGCTAGAGAGGGAGAGAGCGGAGCTGATTGGTTGAATTTCTGGGAGGAGCTGGAGGGGGAGAGAGGGACGCTGATTGGTTGAATTTCTGGGAGGAGCTGGAGGTGGAGAGAGGGGCGCTGATTGGTTGAATTTCTGGGAGGAGCTAGAGGGGGAGAGAGGGGCGCTGATTGGTTGAATTTCTGGGAGGAGCTGGAGGGGGAGAGAGGGGCGCTGATTGGTTGAATTTCTGGGAGGAGTTGGAGGGGGAGAGAGGGACGCTGATTGGTTGAATTTCTGGGAGGAGCTGGAGGGGGAGAGAGGGGCGCTGATTGGTTGAATTTCTGGGATGAGCTGGACGGGGAGAGAGGGACGCTGATTGGTTGAATTTCTGGGAGGAGCTAGAGGGGGAGAGAGGGGCGCTGATTGGTTGAATTTCTGGGATGAGCTGGACGGGGAGAGAGGGACGCTGATTGGTTGAATTTCTGGGAGGAGCTGGAGGGGGAGAGAGGGGCGCTGATTGGTTGAATTTCTGGGAAGAGTTGGAGGGGGAGAGAGGGGAGCTGATTGGTTGAATTTCGAGGAGGAGCTGGAGGGGGAGAGAGGGGAGCTGATTGGTTGAATTTCGAGGAGGAGCTGGAGGGGGAGAGACGGGAGCTGATTGGTTGAATTTCTGGGAGGAGCTGGAGGGGGAGAGAGGGGAGCTGATTGGTTGAATTTCTGGGAGGAGCTGGAGGGGAGAGAGGGGCGCTGATTGGTTGAATTTCGAGGAGGAGCTGGAGGGGGAGAGAGGGGCGCTGATTGGTTGAATTTCTGGGAGGAGCTGGAGGGGGAGAGAGGGGAGCTGATTGGTTGAATTTCTGGGAGGAGCTGGAGGGGGACAGAGGGAAGCTGATTGGTTGAATTTCTGGGAGGAGCTGGAGGGGGAGAGAGGGGCGCTGATTGGTTGAATTTCTGGGAGGAGCTGGAGGGGGAGAGAGGGGCGCTGATTGGTTGAATTTCTGGGAGGAACTTGTGGGGGAGAGACGGGAGCTGATTGGTTGAATTTTGAGGAGGAGCTGGAGGGGGAGAGAGGGGAGCTGATTGGTTGAATTTCTGGGAGGAGCTGGAGGGGAGAGAGGGGCGCTGATTGGTTGAATTTCGAGGAGGAGCTGGAGGGGGAGAGAGGGGCGCTGATTGGTTGAATTTCTGGGAGGAGCTGGAGGGGGAGAGAGGGGAGCTGATTGGTTGAATTTCTGTGAGGAGCTGGAGGGGAGAGAGGGGAGCTGATTGGTTGAATTTCTGGGAGGAGCTGGAGGGGTAGAGATGGGAGCTGATTGGTTGAATTTCTGGGAGGAGCTGGAGGGGGAGAGAGGGGCGCTGATTGGTTGAATTTCTGGGAGGAGCTGGAGGGGGAGAGAGGGGCGCTGATTGGTTGAATTTCTGGGAGGAGCTGGAGGGGGAGAGAGGGGAGCTGATTGGTTGAATTTCTGGGAGGAGCTGGAGGGGAGATAGTGGCGCCGATTGGTGGAATTTCTGGGAGGAGCTGCATGGGAGAGAGGGGAGCTGATTGGTTGAATTTCGGGGAGGAGCTGCATGGGAGAGAGGGGAGCTGATTGGTTGAATTTCTGGGAGGAGCTGCATGGGAGAGAGTGGAGCTGATTGGTTGAATTTCTGGGAGGAGCTGGACGGGGAGAGAGGGGCGCTGATTGGATGAATTTCGGTGAGGAGCTGGACGGGGAGAGAGGGGAGCTGATTGGTCGAATTTCGGGGAGGAGCTAGAGGGGGAGAGAGGGGAGCTGATTGGTTGAATTTCGGGGAGGAGCTGGAGGGGAGAGAGGGGCGCTGATTGGTTGAATTTCTGGGAGGAGCTAGAGAGGGAGAGCGGGGAGCTGATTGGTTGAATTTCTGGGAGTAGTTGCAGGGGAGAGAGGGGAGCTGATTGGTTGAATTTCGGGGAGGAGCGAGAGGGGGAGAGAGGGGAGCTGATTGGTCGAATTTCTGGGAGGAGCTAGAGAGGGAGAGCGGGGAGCTGATTGGTTGAATTTCTGGGAGGAGCTGGAGAGGGAGAGCGGGGAGCTGATTGGTCGAATTTCTGGGAGGAGCTGGAGGGGAGAGAGGGGAGCTGATTGGTTGAATTTCTGGGAGGAGCTGCATGGGAGAGAGGGGAGCTGATTGGTTGAATTTCGGGGAGGAGCTAGAGGGGGAGAGAGGGGAGCTGATTGGTTGAATTTCGGGGAGGAGCTAGAGGGGGAGAGAGGGGAGCTGATTGGTTGAATTTCGGGGAGGAGCTGGAGAGGGAGAGAGGGGCGCTGATTGGTTGAATTTCTGGGACGAGCTGGAGGGGAGAGAGGGGAGCTGATTGGTTGAATTTCTGGGAGGAGCTGGAGAGGGAGAGAGGGGCGCTGATTGGTTGAATTTCTGGGACGAGCTGGAGAGGGAGAGAGGGGCGCTGATTGGTTGAATTTTTGGGAGGAGCTGGAGGGGGAGAGAGGGGAGCTGATTGGTCGAATTTCGGGGAGGAGCTAGAGAGGGAGAGAGGGGAGCTGATTGGTTGAATTTCTGGGAGGAGCTGCATGGGAGAGAAGGGAGCTGATTGGTTGAATTTCTGGGAGGAGCTAGAGAGGGTGAGAGGGGAGCTGATTGGTTGAATTTCGGGGAGGAGCTGGAGGGGAAAGAGGGGCGCTGATTGGTTGAATTTCGGGGAGGAGCTAGAGGGGGAGATAGGGGCGCTGATTGGTTGAATTTCTGGGAGGAGCCAGAGGGGAGAGAGGGGAGCTGATTGGTTGAATTTTTGGGAGGAGCTGGAGGGGGAGGGAGGGGAGCTGATTGGTCGAATTTCAGGGAGGAGCTGGAGGGGGAGGGGAGCTGATTGGTTGAATTTCGGGGAGGAGCTAGAGGGGGAGAGAGGGGAGCTGATTGGTTGAATTTCTGGGAGGAGCTGCGTGGGAGAGAAGGGAGTTGATTGGTTGAATTTCTGGGAGGAGCTGCATGGGAGAGAAGGGAGCTGATTGGTTGAATTTCGGGGAGGAGCTAGAGGGGGAGAGAGGGGAGCTGATTGGTTGAATTTCTGGGAGGAGCTGCATGGGAGAGAAGGGAGCTGAATGGTTGAATTTCTGGGAGGAGCTAGAGGGGGAGAGAGGGGAGCTGATTGGCTGAATTTCTGGGAGGAGCTGGAGGGGGAGAGAGGGGAGCTGATTGGTTGAATTTCTGGGAGGAGCTAGAGAGGGAGAGAGGGGAGCTGATTGGTTGAATTTCTGGGAGGAGCTGCATGGGAGAGACGGGAGCTGATTGGTTGAATTTCGGGGAGGAGCTGGAGGGGGAGAGAGGGGAGCTGATTGGTTGAATTTCGGGGAGGAGCTAGAGGGGGAGAGAGGGGAGCTGATTGGTTGAATTTCTGGGAGGAGCTGGAGGGGGAGAGAGGGGAGCTGATTGGTTGAATTTCTGGGAGGAGCTAGAGAGGGAGAGAGGGGAGCTGATTGGTTGAATTTCTGGGAGGAGCTGCATGGGAGAGAAGGGAGCTGATTGGTTGAATTTCTGGGAGGAACTGGATGGGGAGAGAGGAGCGCGGATTGGTTGAATTTCTGGGAGGAGCTGGAGGGTGAGAGAGGGGAGCTGATTGGTTGAATTTCGGGGAGGAGCTGGAGGGGAGAGAGGAGCGCGGATTGGTTGAATTTCTGGGAGGAGCTGGAGGGTGAGAGAGGGGAGCTGATTGGTTGAATTTCGGGGAGGAGCTGGAGGGGAAAGAGGGGCGCTGATTGGTTGAATTTCGGGGAGGAGCTAGAGGGGGAGATAGGGGCGCTGATTGGTTGAATTTCGGGGAGGAGCTGGAGGGGGAGATAGGGGCGCTGATTGGTTGAATTTCGGGGAGGAGCTGGAGGGGAAAGAGGGGAGCTGATTGGTTGAATTTCTGGGAGGAGCTGGAGGGGGAGGGAGGGGAGCTGATTGGTCGAATTTCAGGGAGGAGCTGGAGGGGGAGAGAGGGGAGCTGATTGGTTGAATTTCTGGGAGGAGCTGCATGGGAGAGAAGGGAGCTGATTGGTTGAATTTCAGGGAGGAGCTGGAGGGGGAGAGAGAGGAGCTGATTGGTTGAATTTCTGGGAGGAGCTAGAGGGGGAGAGAGGGGAGCTGATTGGTTGAATTTCTGGGAGGAGCTGCATGGGAGAGAAGGGAGCTGATTGGTTGAATTTCGAGGAGGAGCTGGAGGGGAGATAGTGGCGCTGATTGGTTGAATTTCTGGGAGGAGCTGGAGGGGGAGAGAGGGGAGCTGATTGGTTGAATTTCGGGGAGGAGCTGGAGGGGGAGAGACGGGAGCTGATTGGTTGAATTTCGGGGAGGAGCTAGAGGGGGAGAGAGGGGAGCTGATTGGTCGAATTTCGGGGAGGAGCTGGAGGGGAGAGAGCGGAGCTGATTGGTTGAATTTCGGGGAGGAGCTGGAGGGGGAGAGACGGGAGCTGATTGGTTGAATTTCGGGGAGGAGCTGGAGGGGGAGAGAGGGGCGCTGATTGGTTGAATTTCTGGGAGGAGCTGGAGGGGGAGAGAGGGGCGCTGATTGGTTGAATTTCTGGGAGGAGCTGGAGGGGGAGAGAGGGGCGCTGATTGGTTGAATTTCTGGGAGGAGCTGGAGGGGAGAGAGGGGCGCTGATTGGTTGAATTTCTGGGAGAAGCTAGAGGGAGAGGGAGGGGAGCTAATTGGTTGAATTTCTGGGAGGAGCTGGAGGGGAGAGAGGGGCGCTGATTGGTTGAATTTCTGGGAGGAGCTGGAGGGGGAGAGAGGGGAGCTGATTGGTTGAATTTCTGGGAGGAGCTGGAGGGTAGAGAGGGGAGCTGATTGGTTGAATTTCTAGGAGGAGCTGCAGGGGAGAGAGGGGCGCTGATTGGTTGAATTTCTGGGAGGAGCTGCAGGGGAGAGAGGGGCGCTGATTGGTTGAATTTCTGGGAGGAGCTGGAGGGGGAGAGAGGGGCGCTGATTGGTTGAATTTCTGGGAGGAGCTAGAGAGGGAGAGAGGGGAGCTGATTGGTTGAATTTCTGGGAGGAGCTGGAGGGGGGAGAGAGGGGAGCTGATTGGTTGAATTTCTGGGAGGAGCTAGAGGGGGAGAGAGAGGAGCTGATTGGTTGAATTTCTGGGAGGAGCTAGAGGGGGAGAGAGGGGAGCTGATTGGTCGAATTTCTGGGAGGAGCTGGAGGGGAGAGAGGGGAGCTGATTGGTTGAATTTCTGGGAGGAGCTGGAGGGGGAGAGAGGGGAGCTGATTGGTTGAATTTCTGGGAGGAGCTGGAGGGGAGAGAGGGGAGCTGATTGGTTGAATTTCTGGGAGGAGCTGGAGGGGAGAGAGGGGAGCTGATTGGTTGAATTTCGGGGAGGAGCTGGAGGGGGAGAGACGGGAGCTGATTGGTTGAATTTCGGGGAGGAGCTGGAGGGGGAGAGAGGGGAGCTGATTGGTTGAATTTCGGGGAGGAGCTGCAGGGGAGATAGGGGAGCTGATTGGTTGAATTTCTGGGAGGAGCTGGAGGGGGAGAGAGTGGAGCTGATTGGTTGAATTTCTGGGAGGAGCTGGAGGGGGAGAGAGTGGAGCTGATTGGTTGAATTTCGGAGAGGAGCTGGAGGGAGAGAGGGGAGCTGATTGGCCGAATATCGGGGAGGAGCTGGAGGGGGAGAGAGGGGAGCTGATTGGTTGAATTTCTGGGAGGAGCTAGAGAGGGAGAGAGGGGAGCTGATTGGTTGAATTTCTGGGAGGAGCTGGAGGGGGAGAGAGGGGAGCTGATTGGTTGAATTTCTGGGAGGAGCTAGAGGGGGAGAGAGGGGAGCTGATTGGTTGAATTTCTGGGAGGAGCTAGAGGGGGAGAGAGGGGAGCTGATTGGTCGAATTTCTGGGAGGAGCTGGAGGGGAGAGAGGGGAGCTGATTGGTTGAATTTCTGGGAGGAGCTGGAGGGGGAGAGAGGGGAGCTGATTGGTTGAATTTCTGGGAGGAGCTGGAGGGAAAGAGAGGGGAGCTGATTGGTTGAATTTCTGGGAGGAGCTGGAAGGGGAGAGAAGGGAGCTGATTGGTTGAATTTCGGGGAGGAGCTGCAGGGGAGATAGGGGGGCTGATTGGTTGAATTTCTGGGAGGAGCTGGAGGGGAGAGAGGGGAGCTGATTGGTCGAATTTCGGAGAGGAGCTGGAGGGGGAGAGAGTGGAGCTGATTGGTTGAATTTCGGAGAGGAGCTGGAGGGGGAGAGACGGGAGCTGATTGGTTGAATTTCTGGGAGGAGCTGGAGGGGGAGAGAGGGGAGCTGATTGGTTGAATTTCGGAGAGGAGCTGGAGGGGGAGAGACGGGAGCTGATTGGTTGAATTTCGGAGAGGAGCTGGAGGGGGAGAGACGGGAGCTGATTGGTTGAATTTCTGGGAGGAGCTGGAGGGGGAGAGACGGGAGCTGATTGGTTGAATTTCGGAGAGGAGCTGGAGGGGGAGAGACGGGAGCTGATTGGTTGAATTTCTGGGAGGAGCTGGAGGGGGAGAGACGGGAGCTGATTGGTTGAATTTCGGGGAGGAGCTAGAGGGGGAGAGAGGGGAGCTGATTGGTTGAATTTCGGGGAGGAGCTAGAGGGGGAGAGAGGGGAGCTGATTGGTTGAATTTCTGGGAGGAGCTAGAGAGGGAGAGAGGGGAGCTGATTGGTTGAATTTCTGGGAGGAGCTAGAGAGGGAGAGAGGGGAGCTGATTGGTTGAATTTCGGGGAGGAGCTGGATGGGGAGAGAGGGGAGCTGATTGGTTGAATTTCTGGGAGGAGCTGGAGGAGGAGAGAGGGGAGCTGATTGGTTGAATTTCGGGGAGGAGCTAGAGGGGGAGAGAGGGGAGCTGATTGGTTGAATTTCGGGGATGAGCTAGAGGGGGAGAGAGGGGAGCTGATTGGTTGAATTTCGGGGAGGAGCTGCATGGGAGAGAAGGGAGCTGATTGGTTGAATTTCTGGGAGGAGCTAGAGAGGGAGAGAGGGGAGCTGATTGGTTGAATTTCGGGGAGGAGCTGGATGGGGAGAGAGGGGAGCTGATTGGTCGAATTTCGGGGAGGAGCTGGAGGGGAGAGAGGAGCGCTGATTGGTTGAATTTCTGGGAGGAGCTGGAGGGAGAGAGAGGGGAGCTGATTGGTTGAATTTCTGGGAGGAGCTGCATGGGAGAGAAGGGAGCTGATTGGTTGAATTTCTGGGAGGAGCTGGAGGGGGAGAAAGGGGAGCTGATTGGTCGAATTTCTGGGAGGAGCTGCAGGGGAGAGACGGGAGCTGATTGGTTGAATTTCTGGGAGGAGCTGCAGGGGAGAGAGGGGAGCTGATTGGTCGAATTTCGGGGAGGAGCTGGAGGGGGAGAAAGGGGAGCTGATTGGTTGAATTTCGGGGAGGAGCTGGAGGGGGAGAGAGGGGAGCTGATTGGTTGAATTTCGGGGAGGAGCTAGAGGGGGAGAGAAGGGAGCTGATTGGTTGAATTTCTGGGAGGAGCTAGAGGGGGAGAGAAGGGAGCTGATTGGTCGAATTTCAGGGAGGAGCTTGAGGGGGAGAGACGGGAGCTGATTGGTTGAATTTCTGGGAGGAGCTGCAGGGGAGAGAGGGGAGCTGATTGGTTGAATTTCGGGGAGGAGCTGGAGGGGGAGAGACGGGAGCAGATTGGTCGAATTTCGGGGAGGAGCTGGAGGGGAGAGAGGGGAGCTGATTGGTTGAATTTCGAGGAGGAGCTGGAGGGGAGAGAGGGGCGCTGATTGGTTGAATTTCTGGGAGGAGCTGGAGGGGGAGAGAGGGGCGCTGATTGGTTGAATTTCTGGGAGGAGCTGGAGGGGATAGAGGGCACTGATTGGTTGAATTTCGGGGAGGAGCTGGAGGGGGACAGAGGGGAGCTGATTGGTTGAATTTCGAGGAGGAGCTGGAAGGGAGAGAGGGGAGCTGATTGGTTGAATTTCGGGGAGGAGCTCCAGGGGAGATAGGGGGGCTGATTGGTTGAATTTCGGGGAGGAGCTCCAGGGGAGAGAGGGGAGCTGATTGGTTGAATTTCGGGGAGGTGCTGGAGGGGTAGAGAGGGGCGCTGATTGGTTGGATTTCTGGGAGGAGCTGGAGGGGAAAGAGGGGCGCTGATTGGTTGAATTTCGGGGAGGAGCTGGAGGGGAGAGAGGGGAGCTGATTGGTTGAATTTCGGGGAGGAGCTGCAGGGGAGAGAGGGGAGCTGATTGGTCGAATTTCTGGGAGGAGCTGGAGGGGGAGAACAGGGAGCTGATTGGTTGAATTTCTGGGAGGAGCTGGAGGGGAGAGAGGGGAGCTGATTGGTTGAATTTCTGGGAGGAGCTGGAGGGGGAGAGACGGGAGCTGATTGGTTGAATTTCGGGGAGGAGCTGGAGGGGAGAGAGGGGAGCTGATTGGTTGAATTTCTGGGAGGAGCTGGAGGGGGAGAGAGGGGAGCTGATTGGTCGAATTTCAGGGAGGAGCTGGAGGGGGAGAGACGGGAGCTGATTGGTTGAATTTCTGGGAGGAGCTGGAGGGGAAGAGAGGGGAGCTGATTGGTTGAATTTCGAGGAGGAGCTGGAGGGGAGATAGTGGCGCTGATTGGTTGAATTTCTGGGAGGAGCTGGAGGGGGAGAGAAGGGAGCTGATTGGTTGAACTTCTGGGAGGAGCTAGAGAGGGAGAGAGGGGAGCTGATTGGTTGAATTTCGGGGAGGAGCTGGACGGGGAGAGAGGGGAGCTGATTGGTTGAATTTCGGGGAGGAGCTGGAGGGGAGAGAAGGGAGCTGATTGGTTGAATTTCGAGGAGGAGCTGGAGGGGGAGAGAGGGGAGCTGATTGGTTGAATTTCGGGGAGGAGCTAGAGGGGGAGAGAGGGGAGCTGATTGGTTGAATTTCGGGGAGGAGCTGGAGGGGAGAGAGGGGAGCTGATTGGTTGAATTTCAGGGAGGAGCTGGACGGGGAGAGGGGGAGCTGATTGGTCGAATTTCGGGGAGGAGCTAGAGGGGGAGAAAGGGGAGCTGATTGGTTGAATTTCGGGGAGGAGCTGGACGGGGAGAGGGGGAGCTGATTGGTCGAATTTCGGGGAGGAGCTAGAGGGGGAGAGAGGGGCGCTGATTGGTTGAATTTCGAGGAGGAGCTGGAGGGGGAGAGAGGGGAGCTGATTGGTTGAATTTCGGGGAGGAGCTGGAGGGGAGAGAGGGGAGCTGATTGGTTGAATTTCTGGGAGGAGCTGGAGGGGGAGAGAGGGGAGCTGATTGGTTGCATTTCTGGGAGGAGCTGGAGGGGGAGAGAGGGGAGCTGATTGGTTGAATTTCGGGGAGGAGCTGGACGGGGAGAGAGGGGAGCTGATTGGTTGCATTTCTGGGAGGAGCTGGAGGGGGAGAGAGGGGAGCTGATTGGTCGAATTTCTGGGAGGAGCTGGACGGGGAGAGAGGGGAGCTGATTGGTTGAATTTCGGGGAGGAGCTGGAGGGGGAGAGAGGGGAGCTGATTGGTTGAATTTCTGAGATGAGCTGGAGGGGGAGAGAGGGGAGCTGATTGGTTGAATTTCTCGGAGGAGCTGGACGGGGAGAGAGGGGAGCTGATTGGTTGAATTTCGGGGAGGAGCTGGAGGGGGAGAGAGGGGAGCTGATTGGTTGAATTTCTGAGATGAGCTGGAGGGGGAGAGAGGGGAGCTGATTGGTTGAATTTCTGGGAGGAGCTGGACGGGGAGAGAGGGGAGCTGATTGGTTGAATTTCGGGGAGGAGCTGGAGGGGGAGAGAGGGGAGCTGATTGGTTGAATTTCGGGGAGGAGCTGGAGGGGAGAGAGCGGAGCTGATTGGTTGAATTTCTGGGAGGAGCTGGAGGGGGAGAGAGGGGCGCTGATTGGTTGAATTTCTGGGAGGAGCTGGACGGGGAGAGAGGGGAGCTGATTGGTTGAATTTCGGGGAGGAGCTGGAGGGGGAGAGAGGGGAGCTGATTGGTTGAATTTCGGGGAGGAGCTGGAGGGGAGAGAGCGGAGCTGATTGGTTGAATTTCTGGGAGGAGCTGGAGGGGGAGAAAGGGGAGCTGATTGGTTGAATTTCTGGGAGGAGCTGGAGGGGGAGAGAGGGGAGCTGATTGATTGAATTTCGGGGAGGAGCTGGAGGGGGAGAGAGGGGAGCTGATTGGTTGAATTTCGGGGAGGAGCTGGACGGGGAGAGAGGGGAGCTGATTGATTGAATTTCTGGGAGGAGCTGGAGGGGAGAGAGCGGAGCTGATTGGTTGAATTTCTGGGAGGAGCTGGAGGGGGAGAGAGGGGCGCTGATTCGTTGAATTTCTGGGAGGAGCTGGAGGGGGAGAGAGGGGAGCTGATTGGTTGAATTTCGGGGAGGAGCTGGACGGGGAGAGAGGGGAGCTGATTGATTGAATTTCTGGGAGGAGCTGGAGGGGAGAGAGCGGAGCTGATTGGTTGAATTTCTGGGAGGAGCTGGAGGGGGAGAGAGGGGAGCTGATTGGTTGAATTTCTGGGAGGAGCTAGAGAGGGACAGAGGGGAGCTGATTGGTTGAATTTCTGGGAGGAGCTGGAGGGGGAGAGAGGGGAGCTGATTGGTTGAATTTCTGGGAGGAGCTAGAAAGGGACAGAGGGGAGCTGATTGGTTGCATTTCTGAGATGAGCTGGAGGGGGAGGGGAGCTGATTGGTTGAATTTCTGGGAGGAGCTGGAGGGGGAGAGAGGGGAGCTGATTGGTTGAATTTCTGAGATGAGCTGGAGGGGGAGAGAGGGGCGCTGATTGGTTGAATTTCTGGGTGGAGCTAGAGAGGGACAGAGGGGAGCTGATTGATTGAATTTCGGGGAGGAGCTAGAGGGGGACAGAGGGGAGCTGATTGGTTGAATTTCTGGGAGGAGCTAGAGAGGGACAGAGGGGAGCTGATTGGTTGAATTTCTGGGAGGAGCTGGAGGGGGAGAGAGGGGAGCTGATTGGTTGAATTTCTGGGAGGAGCTGGAGGGGGAGAGAGGGGAGCTGATTGGTTGAATTTCTGGGAGGAGCTGGAGGGGGAGAGAGGGGAGCTGATTGGTTGAATTTCTGGGAGGAGCTGGAGGGGGAGAGAGGGGAGCTGATTGGTTGAATTTCTGGGAGGAGCTGGAGGGGGAGAGAGGGGCGCTGATTGGTTGAATTTCTGGGAGGAGCTGGAGGGGGAGAGAGGGGAGCTGATTGGTTGAATTTCGGGGAGGAGCTGGACGGGGAGAGAGGGGAGCTGATTGGTTGAATTTCGGGGAGGAGCTGGAGGGGGAGAGAGGGGAGCTGATTGGTTGAATTTCGGGGAGGAGCTGGAGGGGGAGAGAGGGGCGCTGATTGGTTGAATTTCTGGGAGGAGCTGGAGGAGGAGAGAGGGGCGCTGATTGGTTGAATTTCTGGGAGGAGCTGGAGGGGGAGAGAGGGGCGCTGATTGGTTGAATTTCGGGGAGGAGCTGCAGTGGAGAGAGGGGCGCTGATTGGTTGAATTTCTGGGAGGAGCTGGAGGGGAGAGAGGGGCGCTGATTGGTTGAATTTCTGGGAGGGGCTGGATGGGAGAGAGAGGCGCTGATTGGTTGAATTTCTGGGAGGAGCTGGAGGGGAGATAGGGGCGCTGATTGGTTGAATTTCGGGGAGGAGCTGGAGGGGAGAGAGGGGAGCTGATTGGTTGAATTTCTGGGAGGAGCTGGAGGGGGAGAGAGGGGCGCTGATTGGTTGAATTTCTGGGAGGAGCTGGAGGGGGAGAGAGTGGAGCTGATTGGTTGAATTTCGGAGAGGAGCTGGAGGGAGAGAGGGGCGCTGATTGGTTGAATTTCTGGGAGGAGCTGGAGGGGGAGAGAGGGGCGCTGATTGGTTGAATTTCTGGGAGGAGCTGGAGGGGGAGAGAGGGGAGCTGATTGGTTGAATTTCGGGGAGGAGCTGGACGGGGAGAGAGGGGAGCTGATTGATTGAATTTCTGGGAGGAGCTGGAGGGGAGAGAGCGGAGCTGATTGGTTGAATTTCTGGGAGGAGCTGGAGGGGGAGAAAGGGGAGCTGATTGGTTGAATTTCTGGGAGGAGCTAGAGAGGGACAGAGGGGAGCTGATTGGTTGAATTTCTGGGAAGAGCTGGAGGGGGAGAGAGGGGAGCTGATTGGTTGAATTTCTGGGAGGAGCTAGAAAGGGACAGAGGGGAGCTGATTGGTTGCATTTCTGAGATGAGCTGGAGGGGGAGGGGAGCTGATTGGTTGAATTTCTGGGAGGAGCTGGAGGGGGAGAGAGGGGAGCTGATTGGTTGAATTTCTGAGATGAGCTGGAGGGGGAGAGAGGGGCGCTGATTGGTTGAATTTCTGGGAGGAGCTAGAGAGGGACAGAGGGGAGCTGATTGGTTGAATTTCGGGGAGGAGCTAGAGGGGGAGAGAGGGGAGCTGATTGGTTGAATTTCTGGGAGGAGCTAGAGAGGGACAGAGGGGAGCTGATTGGTTGAATTTCTGGGAGGAGCTGGAGGGGGAGAGAGGGGAGCTGATTGGTTGAATTTCTGGGAGGAGCTGGAGGGGGAGAGAGGGGAGCTGATTGGTTGAATTTCTGGGAGGAGCTGGAGGGGGAGAGAGGGGAGCTGATTGGTTGAATTTCTGGGAGGAGCTGGAGGGGGAGAGAGGGGAGCTGATTGGTTGAATTTCTGGGAGGAGCTGGAGGGGGAGAGAGGGGCGCTGATTGGTTGAATTTCTGGGAGGAGCTGGAGGGGGAGAGAGGGGAGCTGATTGGTTGAATTTCGGGGAGGAGCTGGACGGGGAGAGAGGGGAGCTGATTGGTTGAATTTCGGGGAGGAGCTGGAGGGGGAGAGAGGGGAGCTGATTGGTTGAATTTCGGGGAGGAGCTGGAGGGGGAGAGAGGGGCGCTGATTGGTTGAATTTCTGGGAGGAGCTGGAGGAGGAGAGAGGGGCGCTGATTGGTTGAATTTCTGGGAGGAGCTGGAGGGGGAGAGAGGGGCGCTGATTGGTTGAATTTCGGGGAGGAGCTGCAGTGGAGAGAGGGGCGCTGATTGGTTGAATTTCTGGGAGGAGCTGGAGGGGAGAGAGGGGCGCTGATTGGTTGAATTTCTGGGAGGGGCTGGATGGGAGAGAGAGGCGCTGATTGGTTGAATTTCTGGGAGGAGCTGGAGGGGAGATAGGGGCGCTGATTGGTTGAATTTCGGGGAGGAGCTGGAGGGGAGAGAGGGGAGCTGATTGGTTGAATTTCTGGGAGGAGCTGGAGGGGGAGAGAGGGGCGCTGATTGGTTGAATTTCTGGGAGGAGCTGGAGGGGGAGAGAGGGGAGCTGATTGGTTGAATTTCGGGGAGGAGCTGGACGGGGAGAGAGGGGAGCTGATTGGTTGAATTTCGGGGAGGAGCTGGAGGGGGAGAGAGGGGAGCTGATTGGTTGAATTTCGGGGAGGAGCTGGAGGGGGAGAGAGGGGCGCTGATTGGTTGAATTTCTGGGAGGAGCTGGAGGGGGAGAGAGGGGCGCTGATTGGTTGAATTTCTGGGAGGAGCTGGAGGGGGAGAGAGGGGCGCTGATTGGTTGAATTTCGGGGAGGAGCTGCAGGGGAGAGAGGGGCGCTGATTGATTGAATTTCTGGGAGGAGCTGGAGGGGAGAGAGGGGCGCTGATTGGTTGAATTTCTGGGAGGGGCTGGATGGGAGAGAGAGGCGCTGATTGGTTGAATTTCTGGGAGGAGCTGGAGGGGGAGAGAGGGGAGCTGATTGGTTGAATTTCGGGGAGGAGCTGGACGGGGAGAGAGGGGAGCTGATTGGTTGAATTCGGGGAGGAACTGGAGGGGGAGAGAGGGGAGCTGATTGGTTGAATTTCTGGGAGGAGCTGGAGGGGGAGAGAGGGGCGCTGATTGGTTGAATTTCTGGGAGGAGCTGGAGGGGGAGAGAGGGGAGCTGATTGGTTGAATTTCTGTGAGGAGCTGGAGGGGGACAGAGGGGCGCTGATTGGTTGAATTTCTGGGAGGAGCTGGAGGGGGAGAGAGGGGCGCTGATTGGTTGAATTTCGGGGAGGAGCTGCAGGGGAGAGAGGGGCGCTGATTGGTTGAATTTCTGGGAGGAGCTGGAGGGGAGAGAGGGGCGCTGATTGGTTGAATTTCTGGGAGGGGCTGGATGGGAGAGAGGGGCGCTGATTGGTTGAATTTCTGGGAGGGGCTGGAGGGGAGATAGGGGCGCTGATTGGTTGAGGTTACAATTAATTGAGTGGCAGTCTATTTACACGCTTTTAACTCAAAAATAAATCTTGTAACTCAATTTTTACTCACTTCCCAATGTGCTATCGACTGCAAACTTCGTATAGGTGTGTCGTTCTGATGACAACACGATATTCTATCATAAAAAATCCAAACTTTTTACACGCTTTTATTTTACCGAGTTAATTGTAATCATCAGCGTTCAGCAGTGTGACTATTTTGTTTTTTCATCTACCTTGGCAGCAATCGTGTTGTCGTTTTGCTCCCCCTCTCATCTCTAGGAATCACAGCCTTCAACACGCAACGCTCACTCACTCCCAATCAGGTACCCGATACCCGTACCCTACCCGATACCCGGCTACCCGTACCCGGCCGGGTACGGGTAGCCGTTTGCGACCCTGGTGCGGCCGGGTACGGGTAGGCCGTGAGTCACTGGTGAGTCACCGTTTGTCACTCATTTCCCAACGTCTTGTCTCTTAAATTTTGATTTAAAGCTTTCGTGACTGCAGGGATTCATCTTCTTGGTTCTTTCGGTAAAGTCTCTTCTCACAATTCAAGTTCCTAGAATCAACCCACCCGCGCCTGCAACGTGGCTTCATCCCAGAGGTCGCAATCGGGTACCCGATACCCGTACCCTACCCGTTAAACTGAAATATTATACTGAAATTCTATTTCAATTATAAATTAATAACATTCATTCTAACTATTAAAAAAATACTTCAAACTTTGTAGTAGAACGAAGCAAAATTGAAAGTACAATTATAACAATCATATATTCATTTCACAGAATGAAAAGCCCTGGTAGAATCATTAAACAAAATTTTTTTAATAACAATCATTCAAAAAATGTACAAAATGTATGCTTCTTCATTCTCCCATGGAAAAGCAAAATGCTCTTTCATGGAATAACTAAAAGGTGACCTTAGTCAATTTAAATAATCAAATAGTTAATCACGAAAATTAATCCAAATTAGTGTTATAACAATTATATTTAATTAACATTTATTTAAAGTTGCGCATTTTGATATGAAGTCACATTTCTCAAACCCTCCCCCCCTCAAATTTCGATTCAAAGCTTTCGTGACTGCAGGGATTCATCTTCTTCGTTCTTTCGGTAAAGTCACCACGTAGAAGGGAAATAATAAAATAATATAAATAAAACAATAAAATAATTCTCACGACGTTTCGGCCACAACGCAAGCAGCCGTCCTCAGGTGAAGAACAGGTCTGTCGCAAAGACAGCGTCATTCACATCATCATCAACATCATCATCAGCATCATCATCAACATCATCATCAGAATCATCATCAACATCATCATCATCAACATCATTATCATCATCATCAACATCATCATCAACATCATCATCATCAACATCATCTTTTTTTTCGATGTAAAGCTTTCGTGACTGCAGGGATTCATCTTCTTGGTTCTTTCAGTAAAGTCACCACGTAGAAGGGAAGTAATAAAATAATATAAATAAAACATAATAAAATACAATTCTCACGACGTTTCGGCCACAACGCAAGCAGCCGTCCTCAGGTGAAGACCAGGTCTGTCGCAAAAACATCCTCACAAATGTCTGACCCCTCTCCCCCCCCCCTAGGTGCGTGACGTCATTTATGGACGGCCCCTTTGCGGAGCCTTTGAACTTTGTGTGGGCGAAGGAGAAGTGACAGCGAGTTTCATTTCACCTGCAGCTACGAAATCGGAGTTGAGTTCCTTCTTTTCGCGGCTCAACTCCTCCGGGTGACGATGATCTGAGTCGGTCCCGAGCCTGCCCCAAGGTCGACTCAACCTCAAATGAGCACCTCCCGTGGTACGTAGCGAACACCGCTGGGCGAGTCACAAAGGCGGGTCGGGCGTGGTGCTTGACCAGCCACTTCCTCGTGTCACGGTGCAGTCCTGGCAGGCGCTACAGGCCAACAGCGCCTGCCACACACGGTCTGTGAGTAGGAGTGAGACAGGGGGGTCGTGAGTTTGGTATTTCACGCGGCGCGTACCTGTAAGGTGAGAGAACCACACGGGCAGGTGAGAGAGGTGCTTCTCAGATGAGAGAACCACACGGGCAGGTGAGAGAGGCGCTTCTCAGGTGAGAGAACCACACGGGCAGGTGAGAGAGGCGCTTCTCAGGTGAGAGAACCACACGGGCAGGTGAGAGAGGCGCTTCTCAGGTGAGAGAACCACACGGGCAGGTGAGAGAGGCGCTTCTCAGGTGAGAGAACCACACGGGCAGGTGAGAGAGGCGCTTCTCAGGTGAGAGAACCACACGGGCAGGTGAGAGAGGCGCTTCTCAGGTGAGAGAACCACACGGGCAGGTGAGAGAGGCGCTTCTCAGGTGAGAGAACCACACGGACAGGTGAGAGAGGCGTGCAGGGCTGACGTGACCTTCACCAGCTGAGGAACAGGTTGGACTGCGCTCTGTGATCACCAATCGAACCGGGAGATTTCATCCCAATTTTATTTACTTCGAGATTCAGACCCCATTGTGATTCAGTGCTTCCTGTTATTGAGGTCCTTTATTTAACCACTAGCTGAGACAGCCCCGTTGAGATTCCCTGTCTCGTGATGATGAGTCTTGCCGCGCGGTGAAATGGGGAGATGTGATCCTCATGCCAAACGATGAATTAATTAGTAAATTGTTTGTAACTTAAATTTCGATTTAAAGCTTTCGTGACTGCAGGGATTCATCTTCTTGGTTTTTTCGGTAAAGTCACGTAGAAGGGAAGTAATAAAATAATACAAATAAAACAATAAAATAATTCTCACGACGTTTCGGCTACAACGCAATCAGCCGTCTTCAGGTGAAGACGGCTGCTTGCGTTGTAGGTGAAGACGGCTGCTTGCATTGTGGCCGAAACGTCGTGAGAATTGTATTTTATTATGTTTTATTTTTATTATTTTATTATTTCCCTTCTACGTGACTTTACCGAAAAAACCAAGAAGATGTTTGTAACTTGTTCATTTTACAGGATTCCTGTCCTCCATTCGTAAAGGAATGGCCCCGACTTCTTCACTTGGAACAACAACAACAATAGTAATACTATTATTAATTGGTAAGTAGCATCACCACCACGACCACCACCACTATGTGTAGCCTGTAACAGGCTAGATTTGAAGCTTTCGTGACTGCAAGGATTCATACTCTTAGTTTTTTTCGGTAAAGTCACGTAGGTAAAAAATAAAATGTAAAGTTAATAATGAAAATAAAAGAATAAATTATTATTTAATTTAATTTCCATTATTAACTTAAAATTTTATTTTTTACCTACGTGACTTTACCGAAAAAATTAAATAATAAATTATTATTATTTTATTTTATTTCCATTATTAACTTTAAATTTTATTTTTTACCTACGTGACTTTACCGAAAAAATAAAATAATAAATTATTATTATTTTATTTTATTTCCATTATTAACTTTAAATTTTAATTTTTACCTACGTGACTTTACCGAAAAAACCTGAGAGTATGTCTGTAACAGGCTGTTGGGCCAAGCGCTGAGCGAAGTGAGGGTGGAGTGACTGGAGCAGGGGTCACGTGGGGTCACGTGGGGGACACGTGGGGGTCACGTGGGGAACGGAGTGGAGTGTTGAGACGGGAGAAGAGGAGGATGGGCGATGGAGAAGAGGGGAGGAGGCTCTCAGAGAGTTTTTTAAATCCTTTGTATTAAGTTCGCTTGCTTGCTTTGGACCGTGCAAATCTTTCGGTCGTTTTTTAACCCACTTCCCGTGATCCAATCGAGCTGACATTTTCCACACAGACTCGTTGTACGTGACAATTAATGTTTGTGAAAAAATTTTTCCTAAATTTTACACTTTTTAGGACAAAAATATTATATTTAATTACCAATTGCTTAATGGTGCAATGCAATAATCTGACCCATAGGTGGCAGCCATCTCAAGCCAGAGGACGAGAAGACTCTAGCCGCCACGCATATAAAGGATTTATAGTGAAAAACTTTGTTTTTACTGGTTATACTTATTTCATTTCATTTATTAGGTATAGCCCTGTGAGCCATTCAGCTCTTGAATTAGGTGCAACCGCAACGAACAAAAAACATTAACAAAAAACATCTTAAAGTGACTACGTGACTGAGTGCAAACAGAAAATCCAGGAAAAAACAGCAAAATATTCCAGAAAAAGCACCGTACACCGAACGCTATGTGCAAAAATTCCAGTGGGATGCAAGTCAAACAACAACAACCACAAGACAACTTAGATTAAGGCCATCAGTCTAACTCTGTACTACAACAAACAAACATGGCCAAACCCAACAACTTTTCGAAAATCACCAAAATAAAGCCATAAAAGCAATGAAACAGTGCAGGTCATAGGAACTGTGACCGAATTTTCACAATAAACGACGTAAACAACATGTACCACCACCAAACTCTGCAGCCATAGCTGGCTGCATGAGTCACTCCACAACAGCAGGAGCATCAGTCGGAGTATCAACATTTTTCAATGCACCTTTAAGATCAGCGCACTAAATCAAAACACAGATCATACTTTGCAGCGATCATCCGGAGCGAAACTTTGTATTTTAGGCCACTGAATTGCAGTGGCAGCTAGGGGTGTACAACTCCTCTAGAGCAGTTTTGAGTGAAGATCTCACAGGTAGTGACTCAAGTTTCAGTTTATTGGCAACAGCATTCCAGACCCTGGGGGCATCAATAGCAAAGGCCCTTCCTCCAGTATTTGTACGGCAATAGAGAATATGAAGCTGGTAAATGAGTGTAGACCTTAGGTAAAATTTGTTCTTTGAAACAGAGAGGAGATCCAGCAGGTAGTCTGCAGATCTTTTCGTAAGTACATCGTGAATAAATAAGATCTGGTGCACAAGCCGTCGAACATTAATAGATGTTAAGTTTGACCCAATGTAGAGATCACAGTGGTGAGTCCTATATGGGCAGTTCAATGCAAATCATAGCCACCATGGTGCCCTTAATGTGACCGTCATCAGTGTAACGTTCTTACCCCGTGCCCCTACTGGATCATCAGTGAAATAGAGCTTCATAGCTCATCGGATTCCTCCAGTATCAATAAAATCAATGATGATTCTGAGATTCTGATTTATCCGCAGTAACGGTGGTCATTGACAGCGCGGAGGTTGGGAATGGCTCAGAGTTTGGAGGTCAGCACCACGGAAGAACACAACGAGGTGAGTTCATTAGCAGGTCGTGGTCAACTCGAATTCATCACCACCACCATCACAATCACTGCCATCACCATCACAACCACCATCATCATCACCATCATCACCACCATCATTGTCACCACAACTATCCTCACCACAACCACCATCATCATCACCACCATCACAATCACCACAATCATCACCACCACGACCATCATCACCACTATCATCATCACCATCACCACTTTCATCATCATCACCACCACCACAATCATTACCATCATCATAATTGTCACCATCACCACTTTCATCACCACCACCACCATCATCATGACCATCATCACCACCGTCATCATCACTACCACTACCATCAGCATCATCACCACAATCATCATTACCACCATCATCATCACCACCACCAAAACTACCATCATTTTACTCTTTGGTTCTTTCGGTAAAGTCACGTAGGTAGAAAAATTAAATAATGTATCACGACGTTTCGATCGCAACACAAGCGATCGTCCTCAGGCAAAACAAAACCCAGCAGTAGAACTGCTGAACCAGGAAGAACACAGCGAGAGAGCTGCTACCACAAGGGGGTGCAGAAACTGCAGCAGCAGCAGCAACTGCAGCAGCAGCAACTGCAGCAGCAGCAACTGCAGCAGCAGCAACTGCAGCAGCAGCAACTGCAGCAGCAGCAACTGCAGCAGCAGCAACTGCAGCAGCAGCAACTGCAGCAGCAGCAACTGCAGCAGCAGCAACTGCAGCAGCAGCAACTGCAGCAGCAGCAACTGCAGCAGCAGCAACTGCAGCAGCAGCAACTGCAGCAGCAGCAACTGCAGCAGCAGCAACTGCAGCAGCAGCAACTGCAGCAGCAGCAACTGCAGCTCCCTTTGATGCTGTTAATCCTGCATAATGCACATGCATATGTAGTACTAATCACATTCCTGCATTTCCCATAAATATGCTAAATTCCTCTTGATATGCAAATGCCTTTGTCAAGGCGCCCAGCTTATATAGATGCTCCAAGCTCGTGTGCTGTTTCATTCAGACTCTGTCGCCTCGACGGACCTGGTTTTCACCTGAGGACGGCTGCTTGCGTTGTGGCCGAAACGTCGTGAGAATAATTTTATTATGTTTTATTTTTATTATTTTATTACTTCCCTTCTACGTGACTTTACCGAAAGAACCAAGAAGATGCTTTCTTGTGTTTAGTTTGTTGTTTGCTCGCACCTCCGATTACACGGTTGGCTACGTATGATGCGAAAGAAGTTCAACACAAACACACACATACACATGGACCAGAGGTCACTTCATGGGATGTCAGAGGTAGTTGTGTGATATCTACTTCTGTGGGCCATACTCTTAACACAAAGGTTGCGCTGCACTTTGAGGGATCCAATGGATTCTGTATCTCATGACATGTTGCCACTTTAAGGATTACACACATCTGGCTTCAACTCTTGACTATGAATCTCATCAACAGCGATGTCCAATTGCCATCAGAACGTGATACAGCTGCTCACTCCCAGCTATAAACGCTCTGATACGTGCATTGTCTTTGTACTGTTCGCCTTTAGGCATTCGCTGGTCTGACACAGCTGGTGAGACTAGGCCATAAAGAAGTCTGTCCTTTGGTGCAGGCCAATCAGTTTGAAAGACAATTTATATATTATCAGAGTCATGTCTATTTGCATGTTCACCACAAGAACTGTGCGCGGTCAATGCGACACTTAATGTCTTGAAAAAGTTTCTATTCGGTGTTTCAACATCTTAACACACCTCCTGTTTTATTGTCAGAAAGGGGTAAAACCTATTCTCATTTTCCATACGAGATGTACTAAAGTGGGCGCTGTTTGTTGTTGTTTCCCTAGAATTTATGGTCGTCACCCCCGAGAAAGTGAACGCCGTAGCAGGCAGCAAGATTCTCCTGCCCTGCTCCTACACCTGTACAATCAGCGGCGTTGCCCACACGCTGGTGGAGTGGTCCAAGATTATGGATGGATATTACAAAACAGTGAGTTACAAATCTCTCTATCATAGTGTAGATAGGCGCACACACTCTGATAATTACAGTGCATACATTATCAGAGTTATGTTTTTTGTTTGCATTATGACTGCAGGTATTGTGGTCTATGCAAACATGACTCCTTGTAAAAAAGTTGTCAGTTTTGTTGCCAGATAGAAGGGTAAAAAAACAATTATCATATTTTTTACTGGCAAATGAGGTTCCAATGGTGTTAAAAATTCGTGTTTTAATATCTGTTTTTTGTTGTTATTTAGGGCCCCGTTAAAACATATGCTACAGGCCACACACTACCCTCATCCAACTCAGTTGCAGCCCTGGAGACAGAACAATTCTCGGGTTTTATTTGAATGAATTTGATACTGAAACGAGCTTTACTTTCCGGCTTCGCCCGAGACTTGGATTCTTTTCTTGGGTTAATATACGGCCTACACGGAAGGTGGGGGGGATGCGTGACGTCAGCAGGCACACTGTGTGACGTCAGCAGTCACACTGTGTGACGTCAGCAGGCACACTGTGACGTCACCAGGCACACTGTGTGACGTCATCAGGCACACTGCGTAACGTTTCTGCATGCGGGTGACATCACAGATGTGTCGTCACCACTCGCTTGCCATGCAAAATATATGCATTATTGCGCCCCCCCCCCCCCCCAAATACAAAAGTCTATTTTTATACTTTTTGCAATGTGTACAGACTGGAAGCTACCCACATGCCAAATTTCAAGTTTTTTGCATGTCGGAAAGTACACTAAACATTTTTAATAGACACACAATCACAAATTTCCCTTTTATATGCTGAAATAATATAACGCATCTGATCTCTGTGTTGCTTTCACCTTTATTGACCACAGATTTTTCTATACCCCAATGGAAATAGCCAATACTGGTCTTTACAGGCCACCTGGGTGGGTAATGTGTCCAAGTGCAACGCCTCCATCACCGTCAGCGACATCGAGACCCACGACTCTGGGCGATATCGCTGTGAGGTCACAGTTTATTCCCAAACTAGGCAATACCACATTGGGTATCTACAGCTGAATGTCCAGCCACGAACAGGTTTGTATCACATCCTTCATAGGTCTGTCCTGCCACTCACTACTCCCATCATCTTGACTTAAAACTTTCGTGACTGCAGGAATTCATATTCTTTGTTCTTTTAGTAAAGTTACACAGATAGAAAATAAAAAATTAAATAAAAAAATTAATTACAATTCAAAATAAAAGCAAAAAACCCACGACGTTTCGATCGCAACACAAGCGGTCTTCATCAGGCGGTTGAAGACCGCTTGTGTTGCGATCGAAACGTCGGGCGGTTGAAGACCGCTTGTGTTGCGATCGAAACGTCGGGCGGTTGAAGATCGCTTGTGTTGCGATCGAAACGTCGGGCGGTTGAAGACCGCTTGTGTTGCGATCGAAACGTCGGGCGGTTGAAGACCGCTTGTGTTGCGATCGAAACGTCGGGCGGTTGAAGATCGCTTGTGTTGCGATCGAAACGTCGGGCGGTTGAAGACCGCTTGTGTTGCGATCGAAACGTCGGGCGGTTGAAGACCGCTTGTGTTGCGATCGAAACGTCGGGCGGTTGAAGACCGCTTGTGTTGCGATCGAAACGTCGGGCGGTTGAAGACCGCTTGTGTTGCGATCGAAACGTCGGGCGGTTGAAGACCGCTTGTGTTGCGATCGAAACGTCGGGCGGTTGAAGACCGCTTGTGTTGCGATCGAAACGTCGGGCGGTTGAAGACCGCTTGTGTTGCGATCGAAACGTCGGGCGGTTGAAGACCGCTTGTGTTGCGATCGAAACGTCGGGCGGTTGAAGATCGCTTGTGTTGCGATCGAAACGTCGGGCGGTTGAAGACCGCTTGTGTTGCGATCGAAACGTCGGGCGGTTGAAGACCGCTTGTGTTGCGATCGAAACGTCGGGCGGTTGAAGATCGCTTGTGTTGCGATCGAAACGTCGGGCGGTTGAAGACCGCTTGTGTTGCGATCGAAACGTCGGGCGGTTGAAGACCGCTTGTGTTGCGATCGAAACGTCGGGCGGTTGAAGACCGCTTGTGTTGCGATCGAAACGTCGGGCGGTTGAAGACCGCTTGTGTTGCGATCGAAACGTGGGCGGTTGAAGACCGCTTGTGTTGCGATCGAAACGTCGGGCGGTTGAAGACCGCTTGTGTTGCGATCGAAACGTCGGGCGGTTGAAGACCGCTTGTGTTGCGATCGAAACGTCGGGCGGTTGAAGACCGCTTGTGTTGCGATCGAAACGTCGGGCGGTTGAAGACCGCTTGTGTTGCGATCGAAACGTCGGGCGGTTGAAGACCGCTTGTGTTGCGATCGAAACGTCGGGCGGTTGAAGACCGCTTGTGTTGCGATCGAAACGTCGTGGTTTTTTGCTTAAATCTTTGATCTTAATTAATTTTTTTATTTTAATGGTATTTTTATTTTCTATCTGCGTGACTTTACCGAAAGAACCAAGAATATGTACTCCCATCATCTGTCATGTAGCCCAGACCTAGCACTCTATCCACCCTACGAATCCACGTTTTGACTTTCGTGTTTGGTTTGTTGTCCTTCCCCCGCACCTCCGTGCCTGCTACGTATGGTGTGAAAATAGTTCAACATGAATACGTACATGTGACAGAACCGTGCACGTAGATCCATGGTCATCTGGGTTCAATTCCTGTCTGTGACTCTTCGATTTTGTTGTCCAATTGACATACAATCCTGGCTTGGGCCTCCTTTTCATTGACTCAACCTTAAAACAACTTTGCTCATGAGGTCGCTGGATGGCTCAGAGGTCAGAGTTCTAAACTAGCTCTGCTAAGAAAGCTTAGGTTCAAGACAAAGCGACCTGTTTGTAAATCCGGATGTCAAGTCGCATGAGTTTGTCACCTTAGCCTGGTCACCTGGGTACACTTGCTAAAAAGATGTTCCCGCTCAACGGATTAAACAGGTGAAATAATTAAATAAACAAAACAGTACTAAGGCAAACATCATAACATATTTGGTTATCTGACTTTGCACTTAATTTGGCTAATTCCAAGCTCTTTGCAGTTAAACAAACCAGGCAGAGTGCATCTAACGCGGGGGTTACGTTCCTGGAAAAGGGCGCGTTGGGCTAAACCGCGTTCGGCAAATAATAGACCAAACGGGAAGACTATGGTTGCGTTCCTGGGTCCAAAATTGCACTGCTCTGCTAGAGACCGAAAGAGATGCTTCGTCTATTGGAAAGTATTTGCCCGCTTTCTCTGTCCTAATTGTCACCACTGCGTTGTGAGACCAGCAGCACCTCCTCCTCCTCTAGAGGTTCATTCCCACTGCTCATGTGACCATCGTGGGTTTGTTCACAGAGCTGGCCATTGTCACCCCGGAAGCAAAGGAAGCCACAGTAGGCAGCACGGCTCTCCTGTCCTGCTCTTACAACTGCAACATCACGGGTATTAATCACACGCTGGTGGAGTGGTTCAGGACCATAGGCGGACACGATGAGAAGGTGTGTCACTGTCACACTTGCACACTATTACTTACACCCTCCTGCTCGCAATGATGATTAAATGTTCTTTATTAATGCCCGTTCATGCTAATTTATTTCAACGGAGGTTCACCCCCTCTCCTTTTCTGGTCCCATTGTCGACTTTAAAGTTTTTCAGACAACAGTATAGTGTTGTATCTCCAACTAGAATAATCTCAAATTCTCTCTGTTTTCTCTACTCTGAAGAAGAGTAATTTCCTAAATGTGTTATATATGTATCTGTTATAAATCAATGTTATTTACATATTATGTCAGTTTTTGGAATATGAGCACATGTATTATGTGGACACACAGTCATGCCCTGGTGTGTTCTCACGTTTGCCATCAAGGTGTATAAGATCACACACAGAAAGAGAAGCCTCAGGCCATTGCAGGTGACGTGGGTGGGAAATGATTCCACGTGTGACGCCTCCATCACCATCAGCAACATCCAGCCCCACGACACTGGGCGATATCGCTGTGCGGTCACGGTTTATCGATACGACAAGCCAAGCATAGAAGACATCGGGTATCTGCAGCTGAACGTTCCCAAGGAACCAGGTTTGCATTATGTCATCCCTTGATCTATTTAACACCCACCGCTTTATCATTCTCACTAAGCGAGAATGCAAATTCTGTCTATTATCCAGATTTACCACGAAAATTCACTCTGTGGCACAGCCATAAAGGGTCTTTGTTATTCCTCACAGATATCACATCCTGTAGTATAAGAAACTCGACTCTTTGTTGAGTTGTCTACATAAGCCAATGACAGCTTAAGTTCCAGTCTCTGTCTGTGTCCCATGAGAGTGGTGTTGTCCACTTGTGGAATGTGGAATGGTTTGATGTCAGAAGAAATAGCTTCTTAGCTCAAGGGGCTCTACTCAGGAAATAAGTTTCTGATTCGGATTCACTTCAAGTGTCGATGTGGGAGCCGCAAGGCGATTTACAGCGTCAACAGGAAACCGGCACAGCGATGACCTCTCCTGCTGCCGTCCATGACTCCGTTGGCGTCATTGTCTGCTGCCGAAATTGGCCCCAAAACTCATCGCAAGCTGTTCTACCGTTCAGCTAATGAACATGATGCTCGGCGAACCGTGCGTTGAGGGTGAACACCTCGCCGGTGAACACAGCCGCAAGAGAATCATGAACAATGGCCTCCCTCTAGGCTGGGTTATTATAGCACCGTCACTATTTAACATTCACAGGCAGGCCTCGCCGGACGCTGGGGGTTACGTTCCTAGAAAATGACTTGTTAGGCAGAACCGCGTTCGACAGATAATTATAATTATAGACATTGTGGGCCCGAAATGATCACCCCTCCCTCTGTGTTACTAATTCTACAATATCTCTGCTCTTGTATTTGTACTAAAGGATGCTAAGTCACTCTCCATGTCTTGCGTGTGTACACTCCTTAACATGAACCCCCGTCTCATCCCCGCATCGCAAAACTCGCATCCAATGCTTTCCCCTGACAATGATTTCCCAGCTCGACGCTCGCCCCTGACTGTCGCCGATTCGCCATCTAGGCGGCCATCTAAAGTTCTCAAAGACCGGGCGGCGAGATGCTTGCGGCACTGTGAACATTCCCATTGCATCGCTGTGCATGTCGAGTGTGTTACTTTGTCACACACAAGACTCTCAAAAACTCACACACTAAAACATGCGTACTAATTAAATGGTTATTACAGTAGATTAATTCACACCTTTCAATGGATGCAGCACCCTCACGGCACTACTTTTCGACACGGAGATGAGATTCTTAGCAGCGTCCAGCCGATACATCACCCCGGTGTTCCGGAAAAGAGGCCTCATTCGGTCTTGCACCGCGTAGATCCAGAACGCGCATTCGATAAATTCACAGCGCGTCTGCTCCTCCTGACAACCAGGAGGAGCAGAGACGCTGTGTAGCACAGAAACGAGGATGGTGCGATGGATCTCGGCGATCACAGGACTGGATCGGTCAGAACTGAAGAGCTGGGGAAGGAGGCGGGAGTGGCGGTGCTCATCTCACTCGAGCGGAGAGAGGGAGTCGGCTCACACGGCTGGGGCTGCCTTAGTAGAGGAGGGGGCAACCGCGAGGGCGATGAACGTGGCGGCACCAGGGTGGAGACAGAGGTGCAGGCCGAGAGCGAGGGCAGAAGTGGCGAACGCGGCGGATTCGAGGGCTGGGGAGTCGACGCGGAGGTGGCCCAAGGCAGCAACGAGCAGAGCAGGAGGAGCTGCAGGGCAAAGACCGCACGAGAGGAGGGGGACATGGCAGGAAGAGGCAGAAGACGTTGACTGTGTGAATCTCTTGGGTGTTCACGTGTTGCTGTGTCGTCTGTTTGTGCTAAATAGAACCGAAGACAGAGGCAACACTCACATCAACCACAAACCCAACCTCAGCTCCAGCTCCAGCTCCATCACCTGTAACTGGCATCGTCCTTGGAGTCATTCTGGTTATTGATTTTCTGATTATTGTTGCTGGAGTTGTTTGGTGCTGCAAGAGGAGGAGGACGAGACCAAGTCAGACAAGAGAACCAGCAGACCGGTGAGTATCGACCGCACTTGCACCAGAACCTCACAGTGAGTGATAGAACACGGCTCACAATGGCCACGCCAGAGACCCTGAGCCGGCCCTCTCCAAGGGCCTGAGTTTGACTCCAGCTCCCTGCCTGCCTGTGACTCAGAGCTGTGCTCAGTGGAGCCTGCGGGAGCTCATGGCAGCTGGGACCCCTGAGTTAGACTCCCAGCCGTGGCTGCTGTCAGTGACAGGGGCTCCATATGAGTGGGGATGGTGATGTGAGACTGCGTCAGTCATAGGAGATGGTGAACTCAATGGACTCTCATGTGGTTAAATAAAACACATCATTCACAAGAGGAAATTATCTCAGTGGGCTCTCACGTGGTTAAACAAAGGATGTCTGTCAAATTAGGTTCCATGCAGGTGCCAGGCAGGTGTGAGTCGTGGGTTAGACTCCCAGCCGTGCCAGTGACACAGGCTGCAGGTGGGCGAGGATGGGGATGTGTGATCGACGCGTGTCCACTTCTCTCTCAACAGGCCTCGCGATATGCAGCCAATGATCCCAGTTGGAGAAGATGCAGGAGGAAATCAGGTGAGAGCGACAGAGGCTGGAGGCAGGAGCCACTCGTCAGGGTCATTCTTCCTGTGTGTGTGTTTGTGTGCGCGCACTGCACTAAGAACCAGCGACCTGGGTTCAATTCCCTAACCTCGCTGCGTTTTGTAATCGCCAGCACTGCTGAGACGAAGGCGGCCGGGCGTGGTGCTGGCCACATCACCCTCTCGAGGTGTTACCCGCTAGCAGCACTTGCCTCGACTGACTGGTCAAGGCTACATCATGGGGGACAGTTGTGTTCGTCACACAAGTTTGTCATGGCACGGGAAGTGACTTTGATTCATGAGTCGGGTGCTTGAGGCTGGAATGAAGCCCCCCCCCCCCCTGTTTTGATGCATCCAGGGGCACATGCAGGACGCTAGGAATCACGTGGCCAGGATAGGGTAGACAACTTGGAGACAGTGCCGAATAAAGCTCGTGCGGGGCCTGTAGCAAATTGTTATAAAGGGGCCCTACATTTTTTGTAAAAAAACACGTAAATATTAAAACATAAATGTTTTACTTGCACAGTAAAGTAATTGTATTTTTCATTTCCTATACAACCAGATAATGACAAATCGCTAACCTTATACACCCAGTCGTTCATAAAAGTAGAAGGTGGTATAGTACTATAGTAATAGAGCAAGTGCAGAATCACTGAACCAGAATTGATAGCTTGAAAGCATTTAGCGTGGGGCCCTTGAAAGTGCGGGGCCCGTAGCATGTGCTACATTTGCTACTAGGATAATAAGACTCTGATAAGTAGCGTGCGCTACATTTGCTACTACAATATTAAGACACTGATAATTAGCATGTGCTACTTTTGCCACTAGGATAATCCGGCACTGCTTGGAGGTTGTGAATGCGAGAAGGATGGTCCAGACTGTCTGGGAAGAGAAGGGAGTGCTCAACAAGTTGCTTATATTCGGACACGCAGCTCGAGTCAATAGTTTTTTTATGTTTTGGTGAATGATCGATTCTTCTGTTATGATGTTTTAAAGCAATATCATTTCAAGCAGTACATAGGCTTGGTTTGGTCTTCATAGAACTTACTTTGTTTTAGAAAATATACAACGACTGGGGAAACCCACCCCAGAATTAGTGCGATATTTCAGTGGCACACTGGGCGCGTGTGTGTGTGCTGAGTGGACTTGCCGATGAACGGTACCAGCGGTGTCAAGATCGGCCTCTGTGCAGGAGGCTCGTGAAGGACGCTGCTGAGCAGCTGGAGGCAGTCGCCCTCCAACAACAACGGACGACAGAGGAGGCGGCTAAAGCGCAGAAAGTTGTCACAGTAGGGGGCACTGGTGGCGCATCTGCCAGCCATCTCAGTTATCCCACGAGACCTGGGTCTGTTCCGTGAACCTCCTGCCAGCGAACCTTTGACAAATCACGGAACACCATTGGAACCTCATTTGCCAGTAAAAAATATGATAATTGTTTTTTTACCCTTCTATCTGCAAACAAAACTGACACCTTTTTTTTTATAGATAGAAGGGTCAAAAACCAATTATCATATTTTTTACTGGCAAATGAGGTTCCAATGGTGTAAATGTTTACCCCGAGCTCTCATACTCTGATGGTGCATTGTCTTTGAGTTGTGCGCATTTTGGCGTCATCTGGTCCAACCCATGTGAGACGAGGCTCTAAGGAAAGCTGTCTCGGGTGTGGACCAATCAACTTCAAGGACAGTGCATACATTATCAGAGTTATGTTTTTTGTTTGCTTTATGGCTGCAGGTAATATTGTCTATGCAAACATGACTCCTTGTAAAAAAAAGTGTCATTTTTGTTGCCAGAAGGGTAAAAAACCAATTATCAAATCACGGAACCTCAAAGTGCACCTAGTATGGCACAAGCGCGGTTGTGACGTCACTGCCACGTTGTGAACGGCTGTTATTGTTATGCACGTACCTGCATTCGTTATCTATGCAAGTGTTGCACAATTCTACACTGCTCACTTCGCCTCATCACGCACTCATCGCTTACCTCTCTTTATTAAACAGGTCAAGTTGCACCGGCAGAGCAAGGAGATGAGGCAAACGATGAAGAATGAGAAAGTGAGACCTCAACTTAGAGAAGCCAGAAGTCAAGCCGACCAGTCCCAAGCTACCTTAACAAATTCAGCAACCAATCAACTCACCACCGCTATAAACTAACCCTCATAGAGCCAATGTTGATGTAGAACGCGAGACCTCAACTGTGTGGGCGTGGCTATAGAAATGTGGGCGTTGCTGGTGGTGGAGGGAGGGGCAACCAGCTGACCACGTGTCACGGTTGAGCCTCCCAGACACGTGGTAGCTTTACGTTCATTTTGCAACGTGCACTGTCGTGCTGCCTCACAAATGACTGGCATAGAGACCCCGTAACAATTTACACAGAGACCCACAGATTCACAAAGAGACCCATAGATTCACATGGACACCATAGATTCACACAGATACCCACAGATTCACAAAGAGACCCATATATCCACATGGACGCCATATCACATATAGATCATATATTCACATAGAGACCCAAAGGCGCGCATAAAGACCCACTAATGGACACATAAATTCACACAGAGACCCAACCACTCACACAGACAGCCAATGGCTAATAGTGACCCATTCATGAAAATATAGACCAGTACACTTTATAGAAACCCATAGACTTATAGACATGGTTGTGATTAAACTGGGCTCTCAAATGCAGTGAGTTTGATGGTCTCAGCCCGATCACCAATGGACTGCACAAAACAAAACCCATCGCGTAAATTTGTCCCATCATACCTCATTTGTCCGTTAATTAAAACGTCTGCTTGGCTGCCGTGCGAAAACGTCTCAAGGTGAATCGTGTGAGGCGTTGCGAGCCCAGCTGTGTGGAGGTATTGAGGGAACGAAGGATTCTTGTGACAAGTCGGGTCCAGTCCCATTCACAGCCATTTGTTTCACACACTGGGGTCGCACCGCTCTGCAACATTTACAAGTGGATTCATAGTGCCGTGATATGACGCTGAAAGGTGAATTATATTCTGTGAAAAAAAAAAAATTTTTATATTCGAGTGCGGCAAACTCTTTCCTCTCGTGGGTTTAGCTATCGCGGATGTGCAGTTGTGTCCCAAGTCTATTGAGGTACAGAGTTGGCCGATCGCGCCCCTGTGACTGGACCATTCGTGGTTGATCACGAGATTTCTGTACGCGTCGTAACTGCACTGCTCGCGATGATGCCGCTACTGCCGCGGAAGAACACACGCGGTGCCATCTTATCTCCATCTTGTCTCCGTCTTGTCTCCATCTTGTCTCCCGTCTCTTCTCTCAAGCGGCCCATTGCGGGTGCCGGTCACGTGGTGTTTCCAGCCTCGAGTGAGGAGGCAGTGACGTTCAGCCGCCCGCCATTTTTCTATCGTACGTTCGGAACCGTGAACCAAACCCCATTTTTAAATCCTTTATATTAAGTTCGCTTGCTTGCTTACGACCGTGAAAATCTTTCGGTCGTTTTTTAACCCACTTCCCGTGATCCAATCGAGCTGACATTTGCCACACAGACTCGTTGTGCGTGACAATTAATTTTTTTCCAAAATGTTACACTGTTTAGGGAAAAAATTGAAATATGTAATTACCAATTGCTTAATGGTGCAATGCAATCATCTGACCCATAGGTGGCAGCCATCTCAAGCCAGAGGACGAGAGGACTCTAGCCGCCACGCATATAAAGGATTTAGAGTGAAAAACTTTGTTTTTACGGGTTAATTTTTTATTAAATCCTTTATATTAAGTTCGCTTGCTTGCTTACGACCATGCAAATCTTTCGGTCGTTTAACCCACTTCCCGTGATCCAATCGAGCTGACATTTTCCACAGACTCGTTGTGCATGACAATTAATGTTCGTGAAAAATGTTTTGCAAAATTTTACACTTTTTAGGACAAAAATATATTTAATTACCAATTGCTTAATGGTGCAATGCAATCATCTGACCCATAGGTGGCAGCCATCTCAAGCCAGAGGACGAGAGGACTCTAGCCGCCACGCATATAAAGGATTTATAGTGAAAAACTTTGTTTTTACGGGTTATACTTGTTCCCATTTACCTACCTGGCTCCGTCCATGTTTTTCAGCAAAACCCGACAACGTAGATTCCAAAGCCAAAACAACGATGCTGAGTTGTTTTGGGGTTAATGGCCAGAATCTTGACATAGAACTCAGAAACAACTACGGGTTATTGTGATGGCTACAATGAAATACAGGCACACCACTTATAGCAACTGTTTACCAAGAACGCATCTTGAGCGCTATACGAGGTATGCCTGTGTAGGGGATGTCCGAGCCATCCTCACACACTCGCACCACAGAGACACAATCTCCGCACTCAACATAGCACACACCAATCACACGCACGTGAATACACTAGACGGGGGTAAAGGGATTAAAGGGCACTGACGTCACACGCACACGGCACGCGAGACAGAGATGTGGATTCGGAAGGAGGGTGGAGATGGAGGGTTTAAAAGGAGCTGTGAAATGCGTGTTCGTGGTTGGTTTTGAGGAGCGAGTGTGGCTCGTTTGAATAATAAAAAAGTGCTTAACCAATCTCCGACTCCTCTTCATCTGGTGTCAGCGGTGGGATATCTCGCTTCAGCTGACGCAAGATCCCAAGGGGGGAGACTCAGCCAGAAGACGCTCTAGGGGCCCGGGGTGAGAATTGCTCGGAACCGGAACCGACGAGTCAGAATTCGTCCCCCGGCTCATCGGCGGGATCCAAGGCAGCTGCTCGCCCCGTGTGGGGTTTCCCCAGGAATCTCTTTAGCCCCCATTGGGCTTGCCGCTGTTTTTATTATTACATTTTATGACTTTCTCAAGCCAGCTTGTGAGTAATTAGCCTCGAGATGTCCTTTGTGTGGGCGAGGCATATATACAACAGTCCCCCCTTTTAAAAATGGTGAGTGGTCGATTGGCCACTGGATATTTTTAACAAAATAAGTGTCTTTTTCATTTTGAAGCAACAATTATCCTCATAAAATCTCGGGACTGTTATTTTCCTTATGATTAACCTCGTCCCGTGTGGGCACCTTCCACCAACCCGGCGGTGCAGACCCAGCGCCGCCGCCGCTGCAGATCATCCTCTCGGGATCAGCTGCTGGAGGCAGTAACCGCGCTGCTTCGCCAGCGAAGCCCTGAGGTCGAATGAGTGGGGGGAACTTCAGCCTCATCGCCTCCCCAGCGAGGGGACGAGAGCCACGGTCAGCCTTCCAGACCCGGCACTCCACAGCAGCTATCGGAGGATGGAGCAGCACCAGCGATGCCGCCGACCGTGCATCTCGCACGAGACCCGGGAGAAAACCCTGGCCTGTCCTCCCGATATCTGCCGACAGCAGCAGCAACCGGGGGACATGAATGTGGAGAACATCTGACCGGGGCAAGTGGCAACGGCACAGGGTGGGAGCGAGATTGAGCCCGAAACTCGGCCCAAAACTTCCACGAGTTCAGGCGCTGGTCGGGACTACGGTCACGATCCCGCCTGGTGCGCAGGCCTTGGTGCCGCTTCGATATCGCACCCCGCTCGTCACTTCCCGGTCGGATTTGCCGCTCATCGTCTCCACGGTGCCATCGGTGGTTGGTCGCCATTGTTTAGCAGCATCTGACAGGTTGGCGCGCTCATTGATGGCCTTTAGCTTCTTGCTGCACTCGGGCGGCAGGTCGTTGAGCGAGTGCTGGAGGGCGGCTCCGTGCTCGCCGATCAGGTCGTTGCATATGCTCATATCCTCGAGCTTGGAGGACAGCGAGCGGAGCTTGGAGGACAGCGAGCGGAGCTTGGTCTTCAGTTCCCTCTCTGTCGGCCTGTGCGCCTGATTTCTCATCGCCCGAGTCATGTTGTAGTGGGTTCTCAGCGAGACAGAGACAACGTAGTCGAGGCATACTTGTTTATTAAACCAAAGGCCAGTAACATAACACTTGAAGGGGTAACGGCCCCTTCACCCTTACTCAACAGGAGTACACCCCTAACACTATCCCCGACTGATCTACTCCCAGTCCTCCTCTAAGAGTGCTAGGGGAGGCTGTCTGATCCGGCCCTGGTTAAGCACGGATCCCAGCACCCAGCCAACCAGACCGGCTCTTACAAGAACATCGGTCCTGAGGCTCTAAGGGCTGCGCCACTGGCTTGCCCTGCCCGGCCCTGAGAAGGACAGCGAGCCAGGGGAGTTCCAGGGCCTATCTGCCGGTCTTCAGTCTTCGCTGGTTAAAGCTTCACACTGGACCCCGACCCCTCTGGCTCCCCGCCTTTTATACCAATCGCCACCGAGGGGTGGGGCTATGGGGGATCACAGCGCCACCCATAGCCCCTCAGAGTTAACCGTTGCGGACGTGGATGTAGACACCCCTGTGTGTTTATCCGCTTCCCTTCCCGTAACCACCTCTACAATATGCTTGCAGCATGCTTGTAGAGCCAGCCCTCCTTCACCACCGTCACCTCCGCCATGGCGTCGTAGTCCCTCTGCCGTGGCTCTCTCGGTCTGCTCAACCACTCCGCCATAGACTCTCCGTGCACTTCACACGAGCGACGCGTCACTCCTCGCCACCACGACCACGGCGGTCCGCAGGGCCCTGGGTGCTGCTCCCTGTGACTTCGGGAGACGCGAGACAGCCTGAGGCTGTCTCGTGATGAGTTTAATGTTTTACTAAACTACTTACACTATACTATGAGACCTCTTTTACCAGTGGCAAAATATAGTAATAGGTTTTTACCCTTTCAACTGGTACAAAAACTGACACCTTTATACAAGGCATCATGTTTGCAATAACCACAACACAAGCATTGCAAACATGATGCCTTGTATAAAGGTGTCAGTTTTTGTACCAGTTGAAAGGGTAAAAACCTATTACTATATTTTGCCACTAGTAAAGGAGATGTCTCAGTATAAATGCTTTACCCCGAGCTCTCAATACTCTGATAGTGCACTGTCTTTGAGTTGTACGCCTTTTGGCGTCATCTGGTCCAACACCATGTGAGACTAGGCTCTAAGAAAAGCTGTCTCGGGTGTGGACCAATCAACTTCAAGGACAGTGCATATCATTATCATCAGAGTTGTTTCTTTTTGTTTGCATTTTGACTGCTTGTGTTGTGGTTATTGCAAACATGATGCCTTGTATAAAGGTGTCAGTTTTTGTACCAGTTGAAAGGGTAAAAACCTATTACTATACTTAAACTATGTTTAGATGACCAGGTAAGACCCCACTGAGCTGTGTAGCTTTAATCAGAAGCGACCTAGTCATCACAAATGATAAGAGCTCAACTAGGTGCCTGATGTTATCATCACCACGTGGACGTTGATATCAGCAGACAAAGACTCCAAACTCGTGGTGACATCGATGCTGAATGTGGAGGGGGAAACCCGGAGGACCCGGAGACAATCCACACGACCACGGGGAGAGTAAACAAGCAAACTAAAAATATACAGCAGCAGGCGTCAGGGTCGGGATTGAAGCCACGACCTCCTGTACACCAGGCGAGGTGGTTAACATCTCTTGACTTAAAGCTTTCGTGACTGCAGGAGTTCACATTCTTCGGGTCTTTCGGTAAAGTCGCGTAGATTGGTTCAAGGAAAATAACAAAAACTACCAAGTTTCGACCAAGTTTCGATCGCAACACAAGCGATCGAAACGTCCTATTTTTAGTTTTTTGTTATTTTCTTTTAAGCTATCTACGTGACTTTACCGAAGGACCCAAACAATATAGTTAACATCTGTGACGTTTGTTTGTGCTGTACCCCAAACACCCCTTGGACCAGAGAACCCCAAAGTCATCTCACTTCCTTCTGTGAGTCACAGCCGTCTAACACGGAGAGGGGGTGGGGGGTGAAGCACCCATTGGGCTGTCAGAGTGTGACGGGGCAGGGAGCAGCACCCACTGAGCTTTGAAACACACGCAGTGATATCCACTCACACACACACGCAGAAGGTGACAGCCACACACACTCACTCACACACGCAGAGGTGACAGCCACACTCAAACACGCAGTGATAGCCACACATTCACGCAGAGGTGACAGCCACATATTCTTAGGTTTTTTCGGTAAAGTCACGTAGGTAAAAAATTTAAATTTTATTAATTTTAATTTTTTACCTACGTGACTTTACTTTAATTTTATTTTTTTACCTACGTGACTTTACCGAAAAAACCTAAGAATAGGAATCATTGCAGGCACGAAAGCTTCAAATCTAGAAGTGACAGCCACACTCGCACACTCTACACACACACGCGGTGCCACTCAACGCGTGCATCGAAACATCGTTCACCCCACGGAGCTGTGACATGGGCTAACAACGGTGAGGATTTAACTCTATGTGTGAGTGTGTGTGAGTGTGTGAGTGTGTAAGTGTGTGTGTAAGTGTGTGAGTGTGTGAGTGTGTGTAAGTGTGGAAGTGTGGAAGTGTGTGTGAGTGTGTAAGTGTGGAAGTGTGTGTGTCAGGCTGGATTGTGTGAGGAGCTCACAAATCCTTGAAAGATCTGGGCAAAGTCCCATCGGTGAGCTCCTCCGGCAGGCAAGGCTGCGTTGGCTGGGTCATGTAGCCCGCATGCCCAGCCACCGCATGCCTAAACAGCTTTTGTTCAGCCGGATCGAGGGGGCTAAACGGGCGCGGCACGGGCTAGAGAAGAGATGGAGTGATGTGGTACAGGAGGACGTGGAGCTGAGTGGACTGGCCGATGACTGGTACCAGCGGTGTCAAGATCGGCCTCTGTGGAGGAGGCTCGTGAAGGACGCTACTGGGCAGTTGGAGGCATTCGCCCTCCAACAACAACGGAGGGCGGAGGAGCGACGCTCACAACAACGAGCGGAGCGCCGGGTGGCTAAAGCACAGCAAGTTGGTACAGTAGGGGGCACAGGTGGTGCATCAGCCAGTCATCTCGGTCAGTCGATCCGTGGCACCTGCTGGGTCTGCCCCGTGACCTCCTGCCAGCGGGCGTTCGACACTTCACGTGGCCTCAAGGTGCACTTGGCCTGGCACAAGCGTCGTCGTGACGTCACCGCCACTTAGTGGCGAATGGCGGTTGTTGTTGTTGCTGAGTGTGTGCAAGTGTGTGAGTGTGTAAATGTGTAAGTGTGTGTGTGAGTGTGTAAGTGTGTGAGTGTTTGAGTGTGTGAGTGTGTAAGTGCACCTAGCCTGGCACTGGCGACGTCAGTCACTTAGTGGCGAATGGCAGGTATTGGTGTGGATGTTGGATTTCTTTCGCACCGTACGTAGCCAACCGCGGCTAATCGGAGTTGCGTGTAAAGGACAACAATCTAAGCACAACAACAACAGCACTCAGTTCTAAACAAATTAGTGCTCAATCGAGATGATTTTAAAGTGGCTTCCCAATATCGCAAGCAAGAGCGTTCCAGACGGCCGCAGAAGCGCATCTCCAAGCGTGCGAGGCGATGTGTGTGTGTAGGTCGACTCAGCCTCAAATGTTCGTAAACATCGCCTCTAGGGAGACAAAGGCGGCCGGGCGTGGTGCCGGCCACCCACCCACCCCCTCGTGTGTCAGTGCCGGTCGCCTTCACAGGCGCTGCTACTCGCTAACAGCACTTGCCCCTGCAGTCTGTTAGAGGCTACGCGGGAGATCTTTGTCTTTGTGCAGTTGAGCGAGTTGAGAACTTTGATCTTTGCACTTTGTGTGTGCGGAGCGGCAGTGGAAGCGAGTAGCGGAACGAACCCGGCGAGACGAGTTCGATTCCCGCTCACGGCACAACACCCGCGGGTGACGATGATCTGAGCCGGTCCCGGGACTGCTCAAAGGTAGACTCAGCCTCAAATGAGTACCGACAGTCTGTTAGTAGAAGTTAGACTGGGATTGTACTCTTAGGTTTTTTCGGTAAATTCACGTAGGGGAAAAATAAATAATAAAAATAGAAATAAAATTATAAATCACGACGTTTCGGGCGCAACACAAGCGTCCGTCATCAGGTGGGACAATCACAGCAAGAAACTATTATTATGTTTAATATTATTTATGATTTATTTTTACCTACGTGGCTTTACCGAAAAGAGTATGAAACCTTGCAGTCACGAAAGCTTCAAATCTAGAATTAAACTGGGATCGTTTGTTTGGTATTTCAGGCGCGTACCTCTAAGGGGAGTGAACAACACAGACAGGTTCGTGACGGGTATGCGAGCAATGCTGCCGTGGCCTTCAGTTGAGGAACCGGTTGGACTACGCTCTGTGATTACCGGTCTAACCGGGAGATTTAATCCCAAATTTCATTAACTCACTCCGAGATTCAGACCCCATTGAGATTGTCGCCTGTTTTTGAGGTCCTTTATTTAACCACCAGCTGAGTGAGAGAGAGAGCTCCCGTTGAGATTCCCTGTCTCGTGTTGATGAGCATTGCCGCACGGTGAAGTGGGGAGATGTGACCTTCATGCCAAACGATGAATCAATTTGTAATTCGTTTGTAACGTGTTCATTTTGCAGAATTCCTATCCTCCATTCGTAAAGGAATGGCCATGACTTCTCTACTCGGAACAATAATATTCTTAATTGGTAAGTAGCATCATCACCACCACCACCACCACCACGTGTAGCCTGTAACAGGCTGTTGGGGCAAGCGCTGAGCTAGGCTGAGGGTGGACTGACTGGAGCAGGGGGTCACGTGGGGGTCACGTGGGGGTCACGTGGGGGTCACGTGGGGGACACGTGGGGGACACGTGGGGGACACGTGGGGGACACGTGGGGGACACGTGGGGGACACGTGGGGGACACGTGGGGGACACGTGGGGGACACGTCGGGGACACGTCGGGGACACGTCGGGGACACGTCGGGGACACGTCGGGGACACGTCGGGGACACGTCGGGGACACGTCGGGGACACGTCGGGGACACGTCGGGGACACGTCGGGGACACGTCGGGGACACGTCGGGGACACGTCGGGGACACGTCGGGGACACGTCGGGGACACGTCGGGGACACGTCGGGGACACGTCGGGGACACGTCGGGGACACGTCGGGGACACGTCGGGGACACGTCGGGGACACGTCGGGGACACGTCGGGGACACGTCGGGGACACGTCGGGGACACGTCGGGGACACGTCGGGGACACGTCGGGGACACGTCGGGGACACGTCGGGGACACGTCGGGGACACGTCGGGGACACGTCGGGGACACGTCGGGGACACGTCGGGGACACGTCGGGGACACGTCGGGGACACGTCGGGGACACGTCGGGGACACGTCGGGGACACGTCGGGGACACGTCGGGGACACGTCGGGGACACGTCGGGGACACGTCGGGGACACGTCGGGGACACGTCGGGGACACGTCGGGGACACGTCGGGGACACGTCGGGGACACGTGGGAACGGAGTGGAGTGTTGAGACGGGAGAAGAGGAGTGGGATGGGCGATGGGGAAGAGGGGAGGAGGCTCTCAGACAGGGATGGAAGGAGGCTAAAGAGGGGTACTGCTTCATGTGCAGGGGCACTGCTGAGTCCATAGGTAGCAGTGCTGAGTCCATGGGTAGCAGTGCTGAGTCTATGGGTAGCAGTGTTGAGTCTATGGGTAGCAGTGTTGAGTCTATAGGTAGCAGTGTTGAGTCTATAGGTAGCAGTGCTGAGTCTATGGGTAGCAGTGTTGAGTCTATGGGTAGCAGTGTTGAGTCTATAGGTAGCAGTGTTGAGTCTATGGGTAGCAGTGTTGAGTCTATGGGTAGCAGTGTTGAGTCTATAGGTAGCAGTGTTGAGTCTATGGGTAGCAGTGCTGAGTCTATGGGTAGCAGTGTTGAGTCTATGGGTAGCAGTGTTGAGTCTATGGGTAGCAGTATTGAGTCTATGGGTAGCAGTGCTGAGTCTATAGGTAGCAGTGTTGAGTCTATGGGTAGCAGTGCTGAGTCTATAGGTAGCAGTGCTGAGTCTATGGGTAGCAGTGTTGAGTCTATGGGTAGCAGTGTTGAGTCTATGGGTAGCAGTGCTGAGTCTATAGGTAGCAGTGTTGAGTCTATGGGGAGCAGTGTTGAGTCTTTGGGTAGCAGTGTTGAGTCTATGGGTAGCAGTGCTGAGTCTATAGGTAGCAGTGTTGAGTCTATGGGTAGCAGTGTTGAGTCTATGGGCAGCAGTGTTGAGTCTATGGGTAACAGTGCTGAGTCTATGGGTAGCAGTGTTGAGTCTATGGGTAACAGTGCTGAGTCTATGGGTAGCAGTGTTGAGTCTATGGGTAGCAGTGCTGAGTCTGTGGGTAGCACTGCTGAGTCTATGGGTAACAGTGCTGAGTCTATGGGTAGCAGTGTTGAGTCTATAGGTAGCAGTGTTGAGTCTATAGGTAGCAGTGCCGAGACTATAGGTAGCAGTGTTGAGTCTATGGGTAGCAGTGCTGAGTCTGTGGGCACTGCTGAGTCTCAGGGTGTCGTTAATTACGGCACGAGCACAGTCCACATGCAAGGCGTTACATCGCCCTTCACTCAACCATAAAACTATAAACTCCGATAAACCGTCTGCATTAGTTGGAGAGGCACCACCCACACACGCGCGCAAGAGAAAACACACACAAACAAGACAAAGATCCCCCTTATAGCCTCAACATGATGTTGGGGCAAGTGCTGTTAGTGGCAGCAGCAGCGCCTAAGAAGGCCTGGCGTGGTGCTGGCCACCCACCAACTCACACAGAGACCCACCGACTCACACAGAGACCCACCGACTCACACAGAGACCCACCGACTCACACAGAGACCCACCGACTCACACAGAGACCCACCGACTCACACAGAGACCCACCGACTCACACAGAGACCCACCGACTCATACAGACCCAGTGACTCACGCAGAGACCCACAGACTCACACAGAGACCCACCGACTCACACAGAGACCCACAGACTCACACAGAGACCCACCGACTCACACAGAGACCACCGACACACAGAGGCCCACTGACTCACATAGAGACTCATGGACTCACACAGAGACCCATGGACTCACACAGAGACCCATGGACTCACACAGAGACCCACAGACTAGCACAGAGACCCACGGACTCACACACAGAATGCAATCTTCACCTTGATAGATGGCCACCAACAGCACAGTATGGAGATGTTTTATCACTCATGAATATAATTACGAGTTCCAAGTCCTGGGTCAGGGTCTCTCTCTCCCTTTCATAACCGCAGATGAGTGAGGTTCACGATGGCCGTGTTTACACAACTCTCAATGCGCGTGAGTGTGTGAGCGTGTGTGTACAGATATAATTGGAGGCTGATCGATGCCCGGGTGCGGTTAAGGGATGGCCTCCCTATTGCTCAACCACGTTATGTATGCCGATGATCTGGTAATTGCTGCTCACTCAGAGGAGTTGGAGGCGCTGCTGCTGCAACTGGAGCATCCCAATAAGAGGTGGGGCCTTACCATCAGCCCCACCAAAACTAAGCAGCTGCCTGGGTATTTTGTACCATCGGACACTCCACCCCCACAACTACCAATCGGTGATGGGGCAGTTGTGGAGAGAATGGAGAGTTTCCCATACCTGGGCAGTGTGCTCATGACCGGCTCTGGTTTAACAGCAGAGGTCTCACTTCGAATCAGTCGAGCGGCAATATCTTTTCATCGGTTGCGTAACGCTGTGTGGAAGCTACCTGGTCTGTCGCTCCGCACGAAGCTTCAGGTCTTCTCGGCCACGGCCATTCCCTCCCTCCTCTACGCTTGCGAAACGTGGCCCCCCCTAATGGAGCATCTTCGCCGGTTAGAAACATTTAGACTGGCCTGCCTACGATCCACCCTGGGTTTAACCAGGCTGGATTGTGTGAGCTCACAAATCCTTGAAAGATCTGGGCAAAGTCGCATCGGTGAGCTCCTTCGGTAAGCAAGGCTGCGTTGGCTGGATCATGTAGCCCGCATGCCCAGCCACCGCATGCCTAAACAGCTTTTGTTTGGCCGGATCGAGGGGGCTAAACGGGCGCAGCACGGGCTAGAGAAGAGATGGAGTGATGTGGTACAGGAGGACGTGGAGCTGAGTGGACTTGTCTTTCCGACAGCCCTGTTCTTCACCTGAGGACGGCTGCTTGCGTTGTGGCCGAAACATCGTGAGAATTTTATTTTATTAAGTTTCATTTTAATTGTATTATTTCCCTTCTACGTGACTTTACCGAAACAACCAAGAAGATGACTGCCCATAGACTCAACACTGCCCATAGACTCAGCACTGTGTATAGACTCAACACTGCACCATAGACTCAACACTGCCCATAGACTCAACACTGCTCATAGACTGAACACTGCACCATAGACTCAGCACTGCCCATAGACTCAACACTGCACCATAGATTCAACACTGCCCATAGACTCAACACTACCCGTAGACTCAACATTGCCCATGAACTGAACACCATTCTTTGGGTCTTTGGGTAAAGTCACGTAGATAGGTTGAAAGAAAATAACAAACCTTTCTACGTGACTTTACTGAAAGACCCAAAGAATATGAATTCCTGCAGTCACGAAAGCTTTAAGTCAAGATTTAAACTCTACACTGCCCATAGACTCAGCACGGTCAATAGATTTAAAATCAGTTCAAAGACAAAGATCCCGCCAGTATAGCCTCAAAGGACTTTTGGGGCATGTGCAGTTATCGAGTAGCACCTATGAAGGCCGGCACGCACCGTTGAAAAAAGAAGAAACGCGAAACAATTTTTGTATTGTACCAGTTAAAGCTCCCCGAGCTACTTAGCTACTTTTCAGACGCGACCATCACTAATCATAGTAGCTCAACCACGTAGCTGATATCATCATCACGGGGACATTGATAGTAGCAGACACAGACTCTGGACGCATAGACACGCATAGAGACCCATACTCAGACCCATACAGACCCACAGAGACCTATACTCATAATAGAGACCCATACAGACCCAAAGCGTCCCATTGAGACCCATAGAGACCCAAAGCGTACCACTGAGACCCACACTAAAACTAAACGAAGTTTATGTCACCAGGTATAAGACCCCACTGAGCTGCTGTGTAGATATTTCATCAGAAGCGACGTGGCCATCACTAATGATAGCAACTCAGCCGAGTTGTTGATATCATCATCATCACCACGTGGACATTGATAGCAGCAGACAAAGACACTGAACTCGTGGTGACGTTGATTCTAAATGTGAGAGGGGAAAACCCGGAGGACCCGGAGTGAAAAATCCACGCAGCGACCACCACGGGGAGAGAGACGCAGACTCCAAATACACAGCAGCAGTAGCAGCGTCGCCAGGGTCTGGGATCGAACCCACGACCTCCTGCAGACCAGGCGAGGGAGACGACTTCTCCTCGCCACCTGCGTGTGGCCGCTGTCTGTTTGTGTCTCGTGACTTGCGCAAGCGAGACTCGACATTGCTATATTGGTTTTGGGGTTTTCCCCCCCCACACGTCCCCATGATATTTACTGACAAATACACGCGTCACTACTATAGCGTGCTGGGCTGCCTGGCTTCCTGGCTGCCTGACTGTGCTGGAATGTTAAACGTCATCTCTGCATCTTAGAACAACAACAAACAACAACAGACGTCGTGCGTTGACGGGTTTTCCCAGTGAGCGCGGTGTGCGAGACCTTCACAATGGCTGCGTTACGAACACGCTGAGTCAGCACGGCTCAGATCCTCGGTTCACGACCTGCGTCTGAGCGTCTCTCACCTTTGGAGGTTCACAATGGCCTTGAACCAAGTTCAACAAAGACAAAGACCCCCCGCGTAGCCTCAACAGACTGTTGGGGCAAGTGATGTTAGCGAGCAGCACCGATGAAGGCCGGAACGGCACACGAGGGTTTGAGTGGCCAGGACCACGCCTGGCCGCCTTTGTCTCCCCAGTGGCGATGTTTACACATAGCACAAGGTACTCATTTGAGGCCTGAGTGGACCTAGAGGAGGTCCAGGACCGGTTCAAATAATCGTCACCAGTGTCGGCCGTGAGTTGGAATCGAACCCAGGTCACCAGGTGCGTAGCGTAGCGCTAATCACTGCACTACCGAACCCCACATTCCCACACACACGTACACACACACACCTACACACACGTACACACACACACACGTACACACATACACACACGTACACACACACACGTACACACACACACGTACACACACACACGTACACACATACACACACGTACACACACACGTACGCACACTATTCAGAGGCGCGTCATTCAAACCGCTCAGGTGGTTGGATGCTTCAGGGGCAGAGGTCGCAAACGGGTTTTGATTCCGTACCCGTACCCGGCCGCACCAGGGTCGCAAATGGGTATTCACTTGCCGTACAAAATATATCCATTAATGCGCCCCCCCCCCCCCCCCCAAATACAAAAGTCTATTTTCATACTTTTTGCAATGTGTACAGTCTGAAAGCAACCCACGTGCCAAATTTCAAGTTTGTTGCATGTCGGGAAGTATGCTAAACATTTCGAACAGACACACATTCACAAATTTCCCTTTTTTATATATATACAAGCAGCTTCATGAACCATTTTTTGTTCCCCCCTTGAGACTGATCTATTTTAAATATCGTACCCCTCTCCGACTTTCCTCGCTTTTATCACCCATCCTTGTCATCCCTTCCCACACACATCGACGATTCCTCACGGTAAACTGCGCTACGTCCCATTGTTTCGCAACTCTCTCCCGCCTCCCAGCCCGCACTCGTAATGGGCGTGTCTCAGAGGTCGCAAACGGGTTTTGATTCCTTACCCGTACCCGGCCGCACCAGGAGGGTGCGGGCTGGTGGTAGGTGGCCAGCACCACCACGCCCGCCCGGCCTCCTTTGTCTCTCTCTTGCACTCGCATTGCACTTGCACTGTTGTTGTTTTGACTCGAGTGAGTTTGATTTACCACCGTTTAAACGCCACTTACATTTGTTATCTGTGCAGTGATCGCTACAGGACCCCTCACTGCACTTGATCTCCACGGTGACCACGTTGGCCTTTGTCTTTATTGCTGCTGCTGAAGTGATCCACCCAGCACTCACGGATCTCCCGTGTACAATAGCCGGGCAACTGGGCTACACTTTATTGTTTAACTCTTACTACTCATGTTCACTACTCCTGTTCACTGCTCCTGTTTATTGTCACCAGGCTTAAGGACTCCACTGAGCTGCTTTGTAGCTCTTTTATCAGAAGCGAGCTGGGCCATCACTAATTCTCTAAACATGATGATAAGCCAGTTCGTTGCGCTGTTATTTGTGATGGTCAGGTCGCTTCTGAAAGAGAGCTATACAGCTCGGTGGACCTGAACTGGTAACATCAAAATAGTTTATTTTAAATATGGGTCTCGATGAGTATGGGTCTCTATGGGTTTCCGTGGGTGTCTGTGGATGTCTGTGGTTCTATATGAGTCTGGTCTATGAGTCTCCCTATGCATAACTCAACATACGATACCTGGAGCGGTGGTGTGGAATAAACATCGACACTAGGGAGACAAAGGCGGCCGGGCGTGGTGATGGCCACCCACCCCCTCGTGTGCCACAGTGCCGGTAGCCTTCATAGGGGCCGTCCATAAATGACGTCACGCACCTAGGGGGGGGGGGTTGAGAAATGTGACGTCACATCAAAATGCGCAACTTTAAATAAATATAGACAACACATTCTACTTAATTAAATATACTTTTTACTAAATATTTTGTCCTATAACATCAGAGTGCAGCGCCACATTAAATACGCACTACAATGACAAGAGTTTAAAGCGATTTGAAGCATTTTGGGGGGGAGGGGCGGGGGGCAGGGCAGAGCTTTGTGAGGGGGGAGTCTGACTTTTTGTGACGCCGTGTGACGATGGGGGGTGGGGGGGGGGGTCTAAAATCGTCCAAAAGCGCGTGACGTCATTTATGGACGGCCCCATAGGCGCTGTTACTCGCTACTACTAACAGCACTTGCCCCCGCCATTCTGTTGAGGCTACACGGGGGATCTTTGTCTCTGTGTAGAAGATCTGTGCGCGATCTGCGAGTTTACCTCTGTGGTTCGGTGCAACACTTCGTCGTGGTAGGAGGAGGAGGCTGTCGCGACCAACATTATCCATAGTGGAGGTTTGTGTTGGCTTAGATCGCGTAAATATCAATGTTGTGTCGTCGTCACACCCGCCACTAACAACCGACACAGCCAACCGGTAAGGCTTGTCACGTCAACACAACGTGCCAATTCGTTACTAGTTCAACTGGCGTGTTGTGTAGTGTGTAGTAGTGTATATTGTATTATACTAGTTCAGCTATCACTGGTTGTTGTGTTGAATAGTAAGCCCACTACAACATTTACACTTATAGTGTAGTGTATAGTAGTGTAGCGCGTAATGTAGTGTGTAGTGTATTATACTAGTACAGCTATCACTGGTTGTTGTGTGTTGGATAATAAGCGCACTACAACATTTACACTTACAGTGTAGTGTATAGTAGTGTATAGTAGTGTAGTGTATAGTAGTGTAGTGTATAGTGTAGTGTGTAGTAGTGTAGTGTATAGTAGTGTAGTGTGTAGTAGTGTGTAGTAGTGTATAGTAGTGTAGTGTGTAGTAGTGTAGTGTATAGTGTATTATACACTACAACATTTACAATCCGAGTACCGTGACGTATCGCCGGTAATTACAACAACGACGAGCATCATCAGGCGACTCTGCGGTTTTCATTCCACACACCCCACATACCACACATACCGTCAATACCGGTGGCACAATGCAATCAGGAACTCGTCCGGTCTGTGCAGATTGGCAGGGCTGTTGAGTCTGGGCAGTTCAGCACCGATCACGCTTGACAGGTTGTCACGGGGCATCTGCGGGCCTCTGTGTAGCCAGCAACAAGGTCGTTTGTTGTCGTTCCCCCGCACCTCCGCTTAGCACGGTTGTCTACGTACGGTGCGAAAGAAGTTCAACATACGTAGCACGGTTGGCTACGTGTGGTGCGAAATAAGTTTAATATACACACTTAGCACGGTTGGCTACGTACGGTGCGAAAGAAGTTCAACACATACTTAGCACGTTTGGCTATGTACGGTGCGAAACAAGTTCAACATACGTACATAGATACAGCAAAGAGCAGGGCAATGCAAGGCATTGCTGTGCGCCGGCTATGATGCTTGCCACAAATGATAGCGCAACGAAGTGGCTGATCGTCATCATCATCACGTGGAAATGTCTAGCAGCCAAATACTCTAAACGTGTGATGTTGATTCTAAATGTGAAGGGGAAAACCGGAGGATCCAGAGTCAAATCCACGAGACCACGGGGAAAACACGCAAACTCCAAATATACAACAGGCGTCAGGGTTGGGATCGAAACCAAAACCTCCTGTAAACCAGGCGAGGTAGTTAACATCTCCTCCCCACCGTGGTGCCCCTAATGCGACCGTCATCAGCGTAACGTTCTTACCCCGTGGCCCTACTGGATCAGCTGTGAAAAAGAGCTTCATAGCTCATCGGATTCCTCCAGTATCAATAAATACATTGATTCTGAAATTCTGATTTATCCGCAGTAACGGTGGTCGTTGACAGCGCGGAGGTTGAGAATGGCTCGGAGTCCGGAGCTCAGCGCCAAGGAAGAACACCACGAGGTGAGTTCAATAGCAGGCCGTGGTCAACCCGAATTCATCACCACCACCATCGCCATCATGACCATAACCACCATCATCGTCACCACCACCACCAACATCACCATCTTCATCAGTCACCACCACTATCATCACCACAACCACCATCATCATGACCATCATCATCGTCACCATCACCACAATCATCATGAACATCATCATCGTCACCATCACCACAATCATTATAACCACCTCGACCACCACCATCACCACTTTCATCATCACTAGTTAACTATTGTAGGGGTGTTATAGAGAGAGCCGTTATGCATGGCAGCTTATGGGAAACAAACACAGTGGGCGGGGCTACGTGAGTGCACGGGGGGGGTGCTCTCAACGACGTCCGCACCAGGCAGCCCGGGGCCCCACCCCTCAGCGGGGGTGGAGTATAAAGGGGGATGTGTCAGAGGGCTCGGGGCAGAATGTTAAAGCTAAACCAGTGAAGACCGAAGATCGTCTAGCGAGAGCCCTGGACTCCCCTGGGACGCCGCCCTTGTCAGGGCCGCGCAGGACCGAGCCAGCGGCGTGGTCCCGAGAACCAGAGCTAGTGCTCTGGGACTCCGGGTACCGTAGCCCGACTTACCAGTGTCGGGCCAGACAGCCTCCCCTAGCCTGTTAGTGGAGGACTAGGAGGTAGGTCAGAGATAGCTAGCAGTGTATTCCCAGCTAGCCGGGTGAGGGGGTCGATACCCCCTCTAGTATTGTATGTCCACAGTTGTGACAACTTGTACGGAATAAATACGTGTGCCTCACCAACGGTGTCCAAGAGTCATCAACGGTACTTCATCTGGTGTCAGAACAACTACGAACATGGACACGCGCCGGACAGCTCGAGCCGGAGTACCGCAGGTGGAGGACACCGCTGAAATTGTCGAGCCCGAGACGGCTCAACAAGACATCGTGCAGCCGGGGCCGGACGCATTCTTACCGGGGCATCAGGATGAAGAGGAGCCGCCATCAGAAGGGCTGAGGCTGGCTCACGCGAGGCTGGCGGAGCTGCTTTACGCCGCTGCCGCCACACTCGAACACATCACGCGGCTGGGGGCTGGTGGACCACCACGGGGCGAGGAGAACCGACGTCCGATGCGCCTTCCCGCCATCTCAACGGATTCAAACTTTGAATCTCCCGCCATCGCCGCAGCAGCTGCTGAGGGCGTGGCCGGCCTGAACCTCAGGTCCAACATCGCTCTCGCTGGGGCTGCCGCGTCACCGCCAGCGGAGGGAGCGTCATCACGGCTGCGACAGGCGATACCATCTGCCGTTCGCGCCGAAGCGCAGCCGAGTTACGGGGACAGCAGCCTGCGAGCTTCCATGGCGACCGCTGCGCTGCACCAACGGCTGCCTCCGCTCAAAGAGTTTGTTGGCGCGGAGGGCGACTGGGGCGGCTTCCAGCGACGCTTCCTCGCCCACCAAGAAATGGCACGGTGGTCGGATGCTGAGGCTCTCTGCGCGCTGCCGGCGCTCCTCGACAGCGACGCACTCGCCGCCCTTACATCGGCGCCGAGGGAGAAGCGCTCCACGCTACAGATGGCGCTGCAGTTGCTGGCCGGGGTCTACGGACCTTCAGCGGAATGCAGGCAGCAGTTTTACGATCGCCAGCGGGGTGCAAAGGAGTCGCCCCTGGCGTACAGGACGAGTCTCCTGGCACTGGCCAAGACGGCCTTCCCTCGAATGGACGACGAAGGCATGGACGCCATGGTCACAGAAACAATCCTCCTGCTGGCAGACGACCTGGACATCGCCGTCGTTGCACAGGAGGACACGGAGATGAGTTCCCTCCAGGCTGCGCGGCTCCTCCACGCCAACCTGCTGTCACAGCGTCGGAAAGCCAGCAGGGCAGCGGCCGGGCGTGCGGTGGCTGCAGCCACCCTCCCGGCGGAGGAGGTTTACGCCGTCGACCGTCGACGGCAGCAGGGGACGGGAGCACGGTCGGGCCGGGATGGGTCGAGCCGCTTCGACCGTCCGTCAACGCCGCCGGCGCTCCCGCGTTGCTTCAACTGCGGCGTCCGGGGCCATGTCGCCTCGGGGTGCCGCTCTCCTCGGCAGCGCGGGACGTTGCCTCAACAGGACGCCGGCCCTCCTCCTCCCAAGCTCCATCAACATAATCCGGCGAGTCGCGGCACCCCTCATGTTTGGCCCAAGCACACACTCGTCACACACTCGCACACCGCAACGAACGGGGGGCCAACATTGCGCTGCGACGAGCCAACACGCACCACTATGGGGACTCAAATCGAACCCAGGCAGTGGTCCATGTTGGCCCATCGCGTTGTGGCCGCGTCGTCGGGGTCGTCGGCCGTGGTGGGACACATTGACGGGGTGGAGGTACGCATCCTGGTCGATACGGGGGCATCGGCGACCATCATTTCCGAACTCATTTACAATATTCTACCTGTCCAGAGCCGTCCTTTACTGCCGGTTAACGTCCCATTCTATGCTGCTAACGGGGGCTCTCTTGGCATCATTGGACAGATTCGAGCGCAAATTTGTATCGGGGATATCAAATTGTCGGGCCCGATTTTTGTTTCCTCCTCGCTGGCGGTTCCGTGCCTGCTGGGGACGGACTTCTTGGGCAAAATGCCAATTCGTATTTTAATAGACCAGGGATGCATTGAGCTCCCGTCGGGACGACGCATGGCGTTCCTGCCTTCCCCTACTGCGGCTCGGACGGCGTTCGTAACAGTACCAGCGTTCGTCGTTAAAACAGTTCGTGTGCCGCCGGGAGCTCAAATGTTGGTGCCTCTAAAATTTCGTCGGCCCTTCGTTGAGGGCATTGGGGACCAGGGAATTCTGCTGGGACCATCTAGGGCCGGGGTTAGTGGACCTCATTTGATTCCGGCCCAGACCGTCGTAAGAGGGGACGGGGACCCTTTCATCGCGGTCCTCAATGTGGGGTCGCAGACAGTGGTAGTTCCTCAAGGGACGGTGCTTGCTCACGCGACGCCGGTGCCCTGCGAGGAACCTGTTGCGAATCACGTCGGCACTGCTCCCCGGCCGCACCCACATTCGGACAGCGATAGAGGGTGGCTCGATGCGCTTTGTGCGGGATCGACGGACCTGTCAAATTCAGAGCGCCAACAGCTTAGAACGCTACTGCGGGAATTTTCCGACGTTTTCAGTCGGGACAAATACGATTTGGGTTGCACTCATCTGCTGCGTCACCATATTGACACGGGTGACAGCGCGCCAATACGCCAGAATCCGTTTCGGTTAAGTCCCGCCTAAAAGGACCATGTCAAATCGGCTATTGATGACATGTTAGCCGCCGACATCATTTCTCCTTCCACCAGCCCTTGGGGAGCGCCGATCGTCCTGGTTAAAAAGCAGGACGGCTCGTTGCGGTTTTGCGTTGATTTTCGGCGCCTTAACAAAATTTCGGTTGCCGACGTATACCCGCTCCCACGGATGGACGAATCGCTGGACGCCTTGGCGGGAGTGCGATTCTTCTCCACACTGGATTTACTTTCGGGATTCTGGCAGCTTCCTCTGGACGATGATTCAAAGCCTAAAACTGCTTTCCGTACACCGCACGGCCTGTTTCAATTCAACCGGTTGCCGATGGGCTTACACTCAGCGCCGGCAACTTTCCAGCGTTTGATGGAATTGGTTTTGGCTGGATTGCAATGGGAGTCGTGCCTGATTTATTTGGATGACGTTATTGTCTTTAGTAAAACTTTTGACGAACATCTCCAGAGGTTGCGGGCGGTTTTCCTAAAGATGCGGGCTGCTAATTTGAAATTCAAACCCCAAAAATGTCATTTGTTACGCGATTCGGTGCGTTATTTGGGGCACATCGTGGGGCGCTCAGGTATTGCTACCGATCCCGCCAAAACGCAGTGTGTCAGCTCCTGGCCGACTCCCACCTCGGTGGGAGAGGTCAGGAGTTTCATTGGCTTCGCGTCGTATTACCGACGGTTCGTCGCTGATTTTGCGACGATTGCCAAACCCCTACACGCTTTAACATCAAAAGGGGTTCGGTTCCACTGGGGTCAGGAGGAGGAGGCTGCTTTCTGCTCCCTTCGGGACGCCCTGGTAAAAGCTCCTCCCTTGATTTACCCTGATTTTTCGGAACCATTTTTGCTCGACACCGATGCGAGCAACACGGGTATTGGGGGCGTGCTTTCCCAGGTGGTTGACGGCGTGGAACGGGTGGTTGCGTACGGCAGTCGGGTGTTGTCTCCAGCGGAGCAAAGATATTGTGTCACCCGTAGGGAACTGTTGGCAATTGTCTATTTCATCCAACAGTATCGCCCATATCTGTACGGTCGGCATTTCACCGTCCGCACAGATCATGCAGCACTGCAGTACGCCCTGCGAGTTCAACAGCCATCGGGACAATTGTCCCGATGGTTGGAGATCCTCCAGGATTTTGATTTCGAAACCACCTACCGTAAGGGCGTTCGCCACACCAACGCGGACGCTCTGTCGCGCATGCCAACTACCTCCGAATGTGCATGCCTCCTGGGGTCGGGACGTTTCAAGCCAGCAGGGGACATGCCGGTTCCGGTCCTGGCGGCCGCCGCCGACGACGAAACATTGCTTCCAAATTCTATCGCACAACAGGGAAAAGATTCCCTGCTGGGTTTGCCTGTTAATGAATGGGGGCGCCTCCAGATGGAGGATACCTCCCTCCTCGCGTCGCGTTGTCGCGCCGGGGAGGCGGGGCGGGGGACGGGTGATGCCGACGCATGGGAAATGCACGCGGGGTTGCTGATGCATTGGGACGGGAAATCCCATCGACACCGGCTGGTGGTCCCTTCTGGGTTACGGGGTAGGGTGGTGTGGGCTGCTCATGAGCGCCTCCTCCACCTGGGTACCCAAAAGACCCTCGCCTTGCTCCAGCTTGATTTTTTTTGGCCAGGCATGACGAGGGATGTCGCAGATCTGTTGGCATCATGCCCTCGGTGTGCGCAGCGAAAACCACCAGCACGGGAGTCAAACCCGCCTTTGCAGTCTATCAGAGTCTCCAGAGTGAACGAACTTGTCGCGCTGGATATTCTGGGGCCATTTCCCGCCACCCCTAGGGGCAATAGATATTTGTTGACCGGGGTGGAATACTTTACGCGCTGGCCTATGGCCTGGCCCCTGGCCAACCAGTCGGCAGCAGCCATCGTGGAGGCCTTTGTCCAAGGTTACGTCATGGACAAAGGTGCTCCGGAGCGGCTGCTGACCGACCAGGGAAAAAAATTTTCCGGCAAACTCCTCCAACAGGTCTGTGAGCTCCTGGGAACGAAAAAAATTCGTACCTCTCCCTATCACCCGCAAACTGACGGGATGGTCGAGCGTCTGCATCGAACCATCACGTCTATGTTGTCGCAGCAGGTTTCGGACTCACAGACCGATTGGGACTTGCAAATTCAAGGGGTCCTGACAGCATACAGATTGGCCCCCCATGCTGCGACGGGATTTTCACCCTTCTTCCTCATGTATGGCCGCGAACCTGACCCACCTGTTCGGGCACAGCTGCAGATCCCCGCGCCGCTGGGAAAAACTAAATTGGCCGACCATGTTAAATTTAACCTTGCAAAATTGACTGAGGCACGGGATGCTGCCATGCTAAATTCCGACAGGCGTCAGAAAGCGAATGAGCGCCTCAGACTGGGTCGCGCGCACGTGCTACAGTGGAAGCCGGGGGACAGGGCATTGCTGCACTGTCCCCAGGTACCACTCGCGACCTCCTCAAAACTGGTGCGGCCGTGGCGGGGCGCCGTCGAGGTGGTCGAGGTTTTGCGGCCTCAGTGCGTTCGCATCAAATGGGGGAAGCGCCGGTGGTTTGTGCACCCCTCTAGGCTGAAACCCTTCGTTGCGGTGCGAGGCCCCACTCCACACACGCGTGGCCAAACATGTGGGGGGTCGGCCGACTCAAAGGGTACGTCTCTGCTGCTCTCGCCTGACGTGTTACCGGCTGTCCCGCCCCCAGGTGCACCAGGAATGACGGGCTCCCGCCCAACAACCCCTACGGGGGATGCCGAGGGTCTCGCGACATCAAGCGCAGACTCACTTCGAAATGGACAGCTGCCACTGGATGGTCCGCCATCCGGGGTTGCCCCGTGTGACGGGCCTGCGGCAAGGACGCGCGCAAGAATGCGCAGACTCTTGTGATGCACAAAAGAAGACATTTTTTTAATTTTTTATTTTCACGTGTATGGTTACTGTGCGCTGCGTCGGTGGTGTGCTCCTGGCACATTGTGTTGTGTGTGTGTTGGGGGTTCCTTGCGATTTGTATATACGTTGCTTTTACGGAATTCGTATTTATTCGGGGGGGTGCGTCGGGTTGTTTTCCCTTCGGGGTTTTCTGGTTCTTGTTGTTGTTCTCTTCGCGTTATGTTCAAAAATAGTGAGGCACACGCGCGGTCAGGGGGTAAATGCGCTTTTATTGTCGTTTTTTTTTGTATGTTGGCAGCCGGGACGGCTGCAAGCTATGCGGGGGGGGGGGTGATGTAGGGGTGTTAGAGAGAGAGCCGTTATGCATGGCAGCTTATGGGAAACAAACACAGTGGGCGGGGCTACGTGAGTGCACGGGGGGGGTGCTCTCAACGACGTCCGCACCAGGCAGCCCGGGGCCCCACCCCTCAGCGGGGGTGGAGTATAAAGGGGGATGTGTCAGAGGGCTCGGGGCAGAATGTTAAAGCTAAACCAGTGAAGACCGAAGATCGTCTAGCGAGAGCCCTGGACTCCCCTGGGACGCCGCCCTTGTCAGGGCCGCGCAGGACCGAGCCAGCGGCGTGGTCCCGAGAACCAGAGCTAGTGCTCTGGGACTCCGGGTACCGTAGCCCGACTTACCAGTGTCGGGCCAGACAGCCTCCCCTAGCCTGTTAGTGGAGGACTAGGAGGTAGGTCAGAGATAGCTAGCAGTGTATTCCCAGCTAGCCGGGTGAGGGGGCCGATACCCCCTCTAGTATTGTATGTCCACAGTTGTGACTACTTGTACGGAATAAATACGTGTGCCTCACCAACGGTGTCCAAGAGTCATCAACGGTACTTCACTATTATCTGGGCAAAGTTCGATTTAAAGCTTTCGTGACTGCAGGGATTCATCTTCTTGGTTCTTTCGGTAAAGTCACGTAGAATGGAAATAATACAATAATAAAAATAAAACATTATAAAATAATTATCACGATGTTTCGGCCACAACGCAGGCAGCCGTCCTCAGGTGAAGACCAGGTCTGTCGGGGAGACAGCGTCTGAATGAAACAACACCACGCTTGGAGCGTATATTATCTGGGCAGTGACAATACCTATGGACCGCCTGGGCAAGCTAATTTAGTGATCTAACAAAAGTAATGCACAACCAAGAACCGTAGTAGCATTAAATAACCGTTTCATTTTTCATAAAAGTAATCCATTATTTAACTACAAAACGTGACATCTAACTAATGTAACCAGCCCACCCTATCCCTCTCCTCCTGTGACCTTTACGAGGGGACAAGCCGGTTAATAAGTAAAAACAACAATAGTAGATGACAGTTCCTAGGAGATGAGTGGATACTTTGCGTTGTTCTGCATTCCTTCTGAGAATCGAATGACTCCACCACCAAGGCACAACCAGAGGGTTGTGTGACTGCAACTCTTAATCTCAAAGTGTTCCTTTGAGGCGCATTCGTGCATCTGTAATTATGACCAGATGCACACCAATCAACCCCAATTAGCACCACCTCACTGCTCAACCCCTGTACTGTCCACCAGAGGTCGCAAACGGGTTTTGATTCCTTACCCTACCCGGCCGTACCAGAGTCGAAAACGGGTACCCGTACCCAGCCGGGTACGGGTAGCCGGGTATCGGGTAGGGTACGGGTATCGGGTACCCGGTTGCGACCTCTGCTGTCCACCCGAATCTCAATAATGATAACGCCTGGTTGTCATACACAAAACACATTCAACGTATAACATTTGAAAGATTTAACATTTAACAAAAACTTCTTAACATTGAGCTCCACCAGCTCAATGTTAAAAAAAAAACTATATTCTAGAAACATCTAGAGTATTTTCTAAATACTGTATAATCCTGCACAAATAAAATAATACGTTATGTGTCTAATCCAATTATATTCATAAAGCATACATTTGGCAAATCATTTTAATTACCATAAATATATGAAGCAACTATTGTTTGTTATATGTGAATCAAAACAATCTCTACCAAAAATAGAATTATGCTCGCTCCATCAGCTCAATGTTAAATTAAAAGCTACAGGATGGCCATTTTGTGTTTCTTTTTCCAACAATATCAATAAATAAAACACTACATTTTTGCAACTATCAAATCACCTTCTCAATACCATATGTAACAAATGATCTTGGACTTATCAAACTAAACAAGTTATTACCATTTCGATTTAAAGCTTTCGTGACTACAGGGATTCATCTTCTTGGTTCTTTCGGTAAAGTCACGTAGAAGGGAAGTAATAAAATAATAAAAATAAAACATAATAAAATAATTCTCACGACGTTTCGGCCACAACACAAGTAGCCGTCCTCAGGTGAAGACAGGTCTGTCGAGGCGACAGCGTCTAAAAGAAAACAAAAAGAAAAAACACCACCACGCTTGGAGCGTCTATTTAAGCTGGGTTGGAATGGGGGGGGGGGAATGCGCATTGACAAAATAATCTGCATAGCAAGAGGAATTTAGCATGGGAAATACAGGAATGCGATTAGTGCTATTTGTGAAATGCTAATCCTGCATAATGCCCATGCATTATGCAGGATTAGCAGCATCAAAGGGAGGGGGATAGGGGTAGCATTAATAAAGGGAAGGAATGTTAATAGTATGTAGCTGCAGTAACTAAACAACAACGTAAAACGCTAAAGTATAAACTACATAGTATTAAATTGTATACTGTATTACTATACACGACCCTATGTCTTAGAATAATACATAGTGTAATATTACAATATGTATTATTCTACCAACCCAACTGAGGCTCGCTGGTCTCGTGATGAAACTGCAATGAAAAAGCACCAGGGGAGGCAGCCATCACATCATCATTCAACCTAATTCTGGTGCAGTGATTTGAGGTGGAGAGGCTATCGTAATTATATAATAGATTGATAATCATTCAATTGTTGTTAATTAGTATTTGTTTCCCCTATAAGGAATTGTAATTGTAATATATATTTTATCAATATATATAATAGCCCGGATCTGTCCCGCTGTCATTATGTGACTGTGATTAACGCGCCACGGATTGGTTGAAGTGCGTCACGTGACCGCGCGCCCCCGGATTGGTTGAAGTGCGTCACGTGACCGCGAGCTGCCCACTTCGTGTTGTAGTGCACCCCGCACCTCGGAGGCCAGAGAAGCAGCAACATGACGGCCACAGCGCCAGAGACGCAGCCACGGAAAGCTGACGGTCGATCCACTCACACAGCTCACTCATACACACGGCTCACTCCCACACACAGCTCACTCACACACACTCACACACAATCGCATGCACCTCAGAGGAGACGGGTGAGTGAGAGTGAGGCAAAGCCGTGCTCTGTCCACTGCTGCCCTGAGGGACCCCCGTGCTCTCCACTGCTGGCTTGAGGGAGCCAGACGCGCTCTGTCCACTGCTGCCCTGAGGGAGAGCCGTGCTTGCTCCGCTGCTGCCCTGAGGGAGAGCCATGCTCTGTCCACTGCTGCCCTGAGGGAGAGCCGTGCTCTGTCCATTACATTAGTACTCGAGTTTTTTTGGTGCTTAAATCCACTGCTGGATGAAGGCCCATCGCACGCTGTGCGAGTTGTTCGTAAGGATTTACTCGACCAATCTATTGGGGGCCGCCGCAGGCTGTGGTTGTTGGGGGGTGCTGCAGGATGTGGTTATTGGGGGACGCTGCAGGATGTGGTTGTTGGGGGGTGCTGCAGGATGTGGTTGTTGGGGGATGCTGCAGGATGTGGTTGTTGGGGGACGCTACAGGCTGTGGTTGTTGGGGGATGCTGCAGGCTGTGGTTGTTGGGGGACGCTGCAGGCTGTGGTTGTTGGGGGACGCTGCAGGATGTGGTTGTTGGGGGACGCTGCAGGATGTGGTTGTTGGGGGATGCTGCAGGCTGTGGTTGTTGGGGGACGCTGCAGGATGTGGTTGTTGGGGGACGCTACAGGCTGTGGTTGTTGGGGGATGCTGCAGGCTGTGGTTGTTGGGGGACGCTGCAGGCTGTGGTTGTTGGGGGACGCTGCAGGATGTGGTTGTTGGGGGACGCTGCAGGATGTGGTTGTTGGGGGATGCTGCAGGCTGTGGTTGTTGGGGGACGCTGCAGGCTGTGGTTGTTGGGGGACGCTGCAGGATGTGGTTGTTGGGGGACGCTGCAGGATGTGGTTGTTGGGGGATGCTGCAGGCTGTGGTTGTTGGGGGACGCTGCAGGATGTGGTTGTTGGGGGACGCTACAGGCTGTGGTTGTTGGGGGATGCTGCAGGATGTGGTTGTTGGGGGACGCTGCAGGATGTGGTTGTTGGGGGATGCTGCAGGCTGTGGTTGTTGGGGGACGCTGCAGGATGTGGTTGTTGGGGGACGCTGCAGGATGTGGTTGTTGGGGGACGCTACAGGCTGTGGTTGTTGGGGGATGCTGCAGGATGTGGTTGTTGGGGGACGCTGCAGGATGTGGTTGTTGGGGGATGCTGCAGGATGTGGTTGTTGGGGGGTGCTGCAGGATGTGGTTGTTGGGGGATGCTGCAGGATGTGGTTGTTGGGGGACGCTACAGGCTGTGGTTGTTGGGGGATGCTGCAGGCTGTGGTTGTTGGGGGACGCTGCAGGCTGTGGTTGTTGGGGGACGCTGCAGGATGTGGTTGTTGGGGGACGCTGCAGGATGTGGTTGTTGGGGGATGCTGCAGGCTGTGGTTGTTGGGGGACGCTGCAGGATGTGGTTGTTGGGGGACGCTACAGGCTGTGGTTGTTGGGGGACGCTGCAGGATGTGGTTGTTGGGGGGTGCTGCAGGATGTGGTTGTTGGGGGGTGCTGCAGGATGTGGTTGTTGAGGGACGCTGCAGGATGTGGTTGTTGGGGGACGCTACAGGCTGTGGTTATGCTGCAGGCTGTGGTTGTTGGGGGGTGCTGCAGGATGTGGTTGTTGAGGGACGCTGCAGGATGTGGTTGTTGGGGGGCGCTGCAGGCTGTGGTTGTTGAGGGACGCTGCAGGATGTGGTTGTTGGGGGGCGCTGCAGGCTGTGGTTGTTGAGGGACGCTGCAGGATGTGGTTGTTGGGGGGCGCTGCAGGATGTGGTTGTTGAGGGACGCTGCAGGATGTGGTTGTTGGGGGGTGCTGCAGGCTGTGGTTGTTGGGGGGCGCTGCAGGCTGTGGTTGTTGGGGGGTGCTGCAGGCTGTGGTTGTTGGGGGATGCTGCAGGATGTGGTTGTTGGGGGACGCTACAGGATGTGGTTGTTGGGGGGCGCTGCAGGATGTGGTTGTTGGGGGACTCTGCAGGCTGTGGTTGTTGGGGGACGCTGCAGGATGTGGTTGTTGGGGGACGCTACAGGATGTGGTTGTTGGGGGACGCTGCAGGATGTGGTTGTTGGGGGACGCTACAGGATGTGGTTGTTGGGGGGCGCTGCAGGATGTGGTTGTTGGGGGACGCTACAGGATGTGGTTGTTGGGGGACGCTGCAGGATGTGGTTGTTGGGGGACGCTACAGGATGTGGTTGTTGGGGGGCGCTGCAGGCTGTGGTTGTTGGGGGACGCTGCAGGATGTGGTTGTTGGGGGACGCTACAGGATGTGGTTGTTGGGGGACGCTGCAGGATGTGGTTGTTGGGGGACGCTACAGGATGTGGTTGTTGGGGGGCGCTGCAGGCTGTGGTTGTTGGGGGACGCTGCAGGATGTGGTTGTTGGGGGGCGCTGCAGGCTGTGGTTGTTGGGGGGCGCTGCAGGCTGTGGTTGTTGGGGGACGCTACAGGATGTGGTTGTTGGGGGACGCTGCAGGATGTGGTTGTTGGTGGCCGCCGCACACTGTGGTTGTTCGGGGACTACGCTTCCAGGCTGCACTAAGCCTGTAGCTGTCATAGCGATTAAAGTTATTTGTATTTCTCTCAATTTCAATGGATTCTCTAATTAGTCTTGGCCAGTAATAATTAGTTTTGCACAACACTTCAACGTAATCAAAATCAATTGATTGTCCTTGTGGGCAAGTATGTTCTGCCACTGCCGACAGTTGTGTTTGAGATAATTTAATACTTCTTTGGTGTTCTTTTAGTCTTACGCTGATGTTACGTCCCGTCTGACCAAAATAGCATCTGCCACATAAACAATTAATCCGATATACACCTTCTATTGATAATTTAGGTAATTCGTCTTTAGTGCAAGATACTAGTTTTAGAATGTTGTGTACTGTACCAAATCTTATGATGTTTCGCTTTTGCAAAACACGGGCTAATTTGTCAGTTACTCCTGAGATGTATGGTATTTTTCATTGTTTTAACAATCTGATCGCTTTCAGCAGTGCTGCACTGCGTTCGTGATTTGGCATTCAGTGCTCTGTTAATTTGAGCATTATTGTAGCCATTCTGTCTTAGTGCTTCTTTAACATGTTTAATCTCTCTCACTAAACTTTCACCTTTATTTAAAAATAACGCGATCTAACCCAAAAAAACCTTAAATATGAATATTGGTCGCGAAAGCTTACGTGTTAAACTGATCTCATGACATGTTGACACGATAACGATAACAACATCTGAGTTCAACTCCTGGCTATGAATCTCATCAACAGCGATGTCCAATTGCCATCAGAACGTGATACAGCTGCTCACCCCGAGCTATAACCGCTGTGATACTTGCATTGTCATTGTACTGTTGCCTTGAGGCATTCGCTGGTCTGACATTGGTGAGACTAGGTCATGAAGAAGTCTGGCCTATGGTGTAGAACAATCAGTTTCAAAGACAATGCCACATTAATTATCAGAACCGTGTTTGTTTGCATGTTCACCACAAGTACTGTGCGTGATTATTGCAGTACTTAATTTCTTGAAAAAAGGTTTTTATTCGGCGTTTGAACATCTTAACACACCTCATGTTTATTGCCAGAAAGGGTAAAACCTATTCTCATTTTCCATACGAGATGTACTAAAGTGGGCGCTGTTTGTTGTTGTTCCCCTAGAATTTATGGTCGTCACCCCAGAGAAAATGAACGCTGTAGCAAACAGCACGATTTTCCTGCCCTGCTACTACACCTGTACAATCAGCGGCGTTAACCACACGCTGGCGGAGTGGCTCAGGAGGGATGGACGTGAAGAAGAGAGGGTGAGTTTCAAATCTCTCTATCATAGTAAGACATCTAAATGCGGGAAACCTTGCCCAACACGGCTTTTTCGAATGCGTCTGTCGGAACACGGGGGGTGATCCATAATACAGGGTGTTTTGGGTTAGTTCGCGTAAATATATAAATGTGTTAAACCCGCCACCACCCGACACATACAAAAGTAAGGTTTGTCACGTAAACAGAACATGCCAATTCGTTACTAGTACAGCTCACCAGTGTGTTGGAAAGCAAAACCACAACATTTACAATCTGAGAACAACGTTTCACCAGTAATAACAACTAGCTTCATCAGGCGACAACCAGAATTGTAGATGTGATGGCATCACTTGTGAGCACTTCTTGTGCAATGTGTGGCAGGGGGATTAATGAATGCATATAAATGAGAATGGGTATCCACTGCCGGTTGGGTTATTTATGTGGCAATCAACGTAATCTCTGCATCCTTTGAGGAACGCCAGTGAAGACAACAGCTTCATCCTCTTAATTCGAAATATCTCCAATTTTATGGTTTGAAGAAAAGTATCCTCCCCATGGAAGTTAGTCAGTTTAACACGCAGGCTTTCGCGACCAACATCATCGTGAGTGCCGTGGTATGGGATTAGTAATGGAGACCGGGGTTTTGTGTTGAGGCTATATTGAAGAACAAAGAGTGTACACACAGCAAGAAGAAGACAACCTGATGATGCAGGCATTGATGATAAGGAAACTGGCACTATTTGGACACATCTGCAGGATGGAAAACAACAGGAAAATTCAAAGTGATGTCATTAAGAAAAATGGAAGGAACCAGAATGAGAGGATGACCTAACAGAGAATGGCTTGATGATGACATAAGAAGAGATTGGTGCCAGAAAGACGTGGCCACTACTTAAGCAGATTGGCATGACAAGACAGAGGGGAAGTGAAAATGAATGACGAAATGTGCAGTGGACACCTTACGGGCCATCTGCCCATAGATTGCGATGATGATGATGATGGCACACAATACATGGAGAGCGACTTAGCATCCGTTAGTACAATGCCAAGGGCAGAAATTGTGCCGAATTAGTTATGGAAAAGTGGGAGGGAGTGATCATTTAGGACCCAGGAAGGAAATCCGAGTTTTCTCACGAGGTCTGTTACTTTTTAGAATGCAGTTTTGCCAAACCCGGCATTTCCCAGGAATGTTTGGCGAAGATTGCGTGCACTGAGCTAAGGGGTGCGGTGCCCCAGTGTAATATTAGTGAACACCTATTTCATTGCCAGAAAGGGTAAAACCTATTCTTATTTTGCATACTTTTGTAGGGGATTTATTTAGAGAAACGTTAAGGATTCAAGAAATAGAATGGGTTGTGATAATTAAGAGCAGGTGGCCGGATGGCTAAACATGCGAAGAGTAAAGCACTGTCTAGTTAAGGGCAGGGAGAGAGGAGACATGAAAGGGGAGGATCACGAACAGTTGGGGTGCTTGCCTGGCGCGAAGACGAGTTGGTGGCTCCACACTGGCAGTACTCGTAGGAGAGATGTGAACCTCCCGCACATACGATAACAAAGATCATACCTTCATCTCCAAGAGCGTCTCGTCGGAGCTTCTTTACACTTTGATAATGGCAAAAAAGGTCCCGTAGATATAACAGCTCAAACCCGAGCTACACAGGTGTAGTGTCAAAGATTCAGAGACAGAGTTTATAGGAGGCACCTTCTTTATTAACAACTTCCACAGTCTCATCCACACACTCTCCGCAGTAGCTCCGCCTAGCCTGTACACAACACTTGCCATCTAACACTGACGGCGCCGACCGAGATAGACAACTACTATCCTTTGTAGTGGAGAAATGAGCTACGACGGCGACGAGACGACAGCAACAACGAGTCGAGTTCACTCTCAGAACCGGCAGCCCTGAGCTCCCCGCTCTCGGCTCCTGTTATGCTACCAGCGCGGCCTGGCTCCGCCCTGACCGCGCCTCTCTTCTCGAACCCGCTAGCAGGTTACAGGGGCTTCCAGATGGGGTCCCCCGTGACCCTTGCCTTAGTTCCGCCTTTCTGCAAACACACCGTGCACACCCTCACCGGCGTGTGTACTGTCTGTCCACCACAGTTGCCGCTGCTGTCCACCAGCCGGCGCTATTGCACTACACATGCTCTGATACTTGCATCGTCTTTGTACTGTTTACCTTTTAGCGTTGTTCTCTGGTCTAAAACCGGTGGTAAGACAAGGCCATGAAGATGGCTGTCTCTCGTGTAGGCCAATCAGTTTCAAAAACTGCAAATATTTATCAGAGCACTAGCAGGAAGTACCCGGCTTTGGCCAAGGGGAAAAAATATATTTCAAAACGTATCTTTTCTTTAAAAACATAATATATAATACACAAACACTAAACTATCATAAAAGCCATTTGTCCATCAACGAAACGATAAGAGCCTTTCAGAAGTCCTGAATCAAAAAGTTTTACCCCTCCCCCCACAATTTTTTATTTATTTTGTAGGCATATATGCTTACACACCCTACATACCATAGCATCAGTAGTATCTAGTGACTCTACAGTAGTATCTAGTGCCTATAGCAGTATCTATTGATTCTATAGTTGTATCTATTGATTCTATAATAGTGTAATAAATGACTTGACCACGATATCTGGCTCAGTGTCCTTTTATTCGGTCCGTACTGCGTCCCCACACGGCTGTCTCTCTTATTCTCTCTGTGCTGGTTCCGATGTCACTCCAGTCCACATCAGCAGCCCCGCTGCTGTTCTTGTCGCTCTTGCAGCCCCACAGCAGCTCCGCTGCTGTACTCTCACACAGCTCCCTTGGCTGTTCCTGCTGCAGCTCTGACGGCCTCGTGCTGTCTCGCCTTCTCGTCGCTCCTGCGACTCCTGGCAGCCACCCCGCTGCTCCTCACACACAGCCTTACTGCCTATCTCTATCTGCAGCTTACACCTCCCAGTAGCTCCCTACTGTTCCCAGGGTTGGCTCCCGCTTCTGACGGTGCCCCCTCGGCTCGTACGCCCGCGTGGCCCCACACCTTTCCATTCACACCCCGACTGCCTTCTCTTTCCGGTTTACCCGCTTAAGGCCCCCCTACCTTTCACCCACGTCACCTGGCTCCGCCTCCTCGTGACGTCACATCCGGAAGGTCGCTTTCGCCCGCATTACACCACCCTCCCCCATAGAAAAAACCCAGCCGACCTCGGCTGAACAACACCAAAGCGTAATGCGGTGAACCGACCTTCCCCCTTAAAGGACACTAAGCATGCAATATAACAACAAGAACAACACACAAGTAACATCGACGAACGTACGAAAGCATGCGATAAATACGACGGCAAGAACAAGAACAATAACAACATACAATCAACGAAACGTAAGCGATTTGGAACGAGTGCGGGTCGCCGGCCCGTCCCGGACGGTCGGCGGCCCACTTGTAGAACGGGGACGCGATGGAACACGAGAAATGACAGGGGGTAATTCCCCTGCTGCGATTGGAAGTCCACCGACATCTCGTGTCCCTGACGAATCAGTCTTGGTCATATTCGGCGAATGCGCCTGCAGCGGGGTCGGAAGGGTCGCCGGGCTTGAAGGTCCCGCAGCCTTGGCAGGCGCCCTCCGAGCAGGCCCACTCCTCCCCCGCGGTGTCACGGTCGGCCTGTCTGGAACAGGTACGACAGGCGCTCTAGCAAGATCAATGGACGCAGGCGGGGAAGAGTCAGAGTCAGCAGCAACAGACCCCGGCAAGGCAACATTGGGAGATGACGCATCACGTAGGGGAGCAACATACGGTTTCAACCGCGACGTATGGACAAACCAACGGCGAGAACCAAACTGAACGCGCGCCGACTGTGGATTGGGAACCTCAATGAGGCGCACAGGACCATGCCAAGGTTTGTGAAATTTAGGAGAGGTCCCCGGCCGCACCTGCGGGCAATGGAGCCAGGCCAGGTCTCCCACCTTCCAGGGGCACTCCCCCTCAGACCGCCGAGCATACCGCTCGTTCCGGGCCTGGGCTTTGGCCGTAGCCACGCGGGCGTTTTCCCGCGCCTCCGTAACCCGGCGAACCGTGTCCTGAATGTATTCAGGGAGTGGTTTACGAGGTCCCTTCACCCCAGTACCCAATTGCACATCCACCGGAGGCACGTTTTCCCGACCATACATAAGGTAAAACGGCGAATACCCTGTAGCCGCATGGGGCGTCATCCTGTACGCCGAAAGCACTCCGGGGATGTGCAGATCCCAATCCGATTGCTGTTCACTCACAGTATGGCAAAGCATGGCAGACAATGTCCTGTTCAGCCGCTCAACCATACCATCCGTCTGCGGATGGTATGGAGATGTCCGTATCTTCTTGGTCCCAAGGCCTGCGCACACTTCAGCCAATAATTTAGAAGAGAAATTTCGGCCCTGGTCCGTGAGGAGTCTCTCCGGCGCCCCCTTGTCCATAATGTACCCAAACAAAAAGGCGTCAGTGATGGCCGCGGCCGACTGATCGGGCAACGGCCAGGCCATCGGCCAACGGGAGAGATACTCGACCCCTACCAGCAAATATTTATTTCCCCTCGCCGATGGTGGGAAGGGTCCCAATATGTCCAGTGCCACCAATTCATTGACTCGAGACACCTGAATCGACTGGAGAGGCGGCACGTAAGGATGTTTAGGCGGCTTACGCCGGGCGCATTCAGGGCACGCGCGCACGTGCCCTACGACATCTGTCGCCATGCCGTGCCAAAAATAATGACGTTGTAACGTCAACAAGGTCTTCTGCACCCCTAAATGCAATAGTGTGTCACAATGGAGGGTTCTAATCAACTCAAATCGCAAGGACGTTGGTACCACCACACGCCAGCTTTCCTGGAACCTTTCTTGCCACATAAGCAGACCATCTCGGAGAGCGGTTCGCGGCCCCACAGCCGAACTCGGACTCCCCTTGTCCCTCATAGACCGCTTCCGCATGGACAACAACGACTCGTCCATCATCTGTTCCCGAATCCAGACAGACCGCGGCAGATTCAAAACCCCATCAGTCGGTCCCGGTTCCATCGGAGTATCCGACTTCCCGACGGCCAACGTGAGCGGCTGAGGGGGGTTGAGAATCGGCGAACACCTATGCGTCCCCGACGCACATTTACAAGGGGCGCGCCCTGGTAATCTGGAAAGTGCGTCAGCGTTCGCATGGCGCACTCCCTTCCGATGTTGAATTTGGAAGGAAAACTCCTGCAGCGTGTCCAACCAACGTGCCCACTGTCCCGATGGCTGGTCCATTTTAAGTGCATATTGCAAGGCCGCATGATCCGTACGCACAATAAAAGAACGACCGTAAAGGTACGGTCGAAATTGCCGTAGGAAAAAAACAACCGCCAAAAGTTCTCTACGAGTGACACAGTAGCGTGTTTCCGCAGGCGACAAGACTCGGCTACCATACGCCACGACGCGCTCTACGCCCCCTTTAGACTGTGATAATACCGCCCCAATACCTGTGTCACTCGCGTCCGTATCGAGAATGAAAGGGCGATCAAAATCGGGATAATCCAATGTCGGGGCCGTAGCCAATAGATCACGCAGACTCCGAAAGGCCGCCTCTTCCGGCTCTCCCCAACCAAATTTCCGTCCTTTACCCGTAAGGAGATGCAAGGGCCTCGCAATCGTCGCAAACCCCGGCACAAATCTTCGGTAATACGAGGCAAATCCCAAAAACCGTCGAACATCCCCCACAGAGGCCGGAGTCGGCCAATCCCGGACACACGCCGTCTTTTCCGGATCCGTGGACACCCCCTCGGCACTCACAATGTGCCCCAAATAACGGACGGACCGTTGCAGTAGGTGGCATTTCTTTGGTTTGAATTTCAAATTGGCAGAGCGCATCCTCGTGAACACTGTCTCCAGCCGCGTTAAATGTTCCTCAAATGTGCGGCTGAACACAATAATATCGTCCAAATATATAAGACACGTCTCCCACTGCAACCCCGTCAAAACGAGCTCCATCAATCTTTGAAACGTAGCAGGGGCCGCATTCAATCCCATCGGGAGGCAGTTGAATTGAAATAACCCCTGCGGCGTACGGAATGCGGTTTTCTCCCGTGAGGACTCGTCAAGGGGAAGCTGCCAAAATCCCGAAGAGAGGTCCAGTGTGGAAAAGAACTTAGCCCCCGACAATGCGTCAAGGGAGTCGTCCATACGCGGCAGGGGGTACGCATCTGCCACCGATATCTTATTCAATTTCCGGAAATCGACACAAAATCTCAAGTTGCCATCCTTTTTCTTAACCAAGACCACAGGAGCGCCCCATGGGCTGTTAGATGGCGATATAATGTCCGCAGCCAACATGTCTTCCACCGCCCCCCGAACGTGTTCTCGCTCCGCTGGACTCATCCGATGCGAATTTAACCGAATAGGGGCAGCGTCGCCCGTCTCAATGTGATGGGAAAGCAACGATGTGCGTCCCAAATCCAAATCGTCGGAGCTGAATACATCCGAATACGTCAGCAACAATTTACGCAGCGCATCACGTTGCCCCACGGACAGGGAAGAATTTTCGTCACATAAGGTAGCGATCCAACGATTATCCGAACCCCTTGGCTCGGAAACACCAGCGACCACTCCTCGGCGATGCGGACAATCGTGCGTCGCAAACGCCGTAGTGGCATGTGCCACAACCGTACCGGCCGGAACACGGATGTTTTCCACCCCCGCATTAAGCACCTGTAAAACCGGTAATTGATCCGGCCGGACGATGGTCTGTGCCCCAACTAACGCCAATCCCGTTGTTATCGTGGCGGATGGTGACAACAAGACCCCTAATGCTCCTAGCCGATTGGGCAGGGGCTTCCGATACCGCAAGGGTATAAGCATCTGTGAACCAGGTGGGATGTCCACAGATGCGACGGACAGCGCCTGCACCTGTACGGCCGAAGCAGGTCGCCCCCAGGGCGACGGCAGAAACGAGATTCGACGGCCCCCCGGCAATTCAATACAATTCTCATTGATTTTAATCAAAATGGGCATCTTAGCCAAAAAATCCGTGCCTAGTAAGCAAGGAACCGCCAAAGATCTCGATATTAACACAACGCCCGAAGCCGACACATCCCCTATAGATATCTTAGCATCCACCTGGCCCACAATCCCCATACTACCCCCGTTTGCAGCGACGCAAGACCCATAAACCGGACGCACAGCCCCCGGCGGAATGCCCAACAGATGGAAAATGACATCCGATATAATAGTCGCAGACGCTCCCGAGTCGACCAAAATGCGCACGTCCACACCTTGTATGGACCCCGGTACAGTGGACGAACCCGTAGCGGCCGCGACAACTCTCCGTGCCAATTTGCGCCACTGCGTAACTGAATGACAAGGCCCCGTCGATGGCCTTTCTTTAACAACAACAATAGGATCGCGCAACACAGGTGGTGGGTGAGGTGTAAAGCCTTGCCGAGTGTCTGGTGCGTGCCGACATGCCTGTTTCGGAGGTTCCTTGGTCGGCTTGTCCGGTGTTGTGGGCTCCTGCTGCGGCGGACCCGGGAAGCGGGCCCAGCAATCTTTGGCGTAATGGCCCCTACGGCCGCAGCGGAAGCAATCGGCCTCGTTGCGCCGAAGCGCAGGTCCTGCATCCCGGCGGCCCCGTCCCGATGGCGTAGCGCGCGGCCCCGGCCTTCCGCGTCCCGGCCATGGAGAGGAGGCAGCCGTCAGCTCCTGTGGACCCCGCTCATCCGGCACATAGATCGCCCTTGTGGGGTCCCACCCCATCGCGCCTCCTTCCTTGACGGGCCCACCCGTCCATGCCGCCACTTGCTTCCAGCGACGGAGATTAAACTGCGCGTCCAGACACTTTGCTGCCGCCCGGGACGTGAGCTTCTCATGCCCACACACAGGCATGGGGATCCCCAGATCCCGAGACAGCTCCAGCATTTTTCCCAATATGAGGGGCTCGAGCAGATCCTGTGGCGTGTCAGGATATGCTGCCATGGCCAGCTCCAACACCGCACCCCTGAACGCCACGGGCGATTCTTCGGGTGCTCGTTGTCGTTGAGCGAATCGCCGATGCGCGTCGTCAGGTGGCTCATAGGCGTCGGCCATTTCCTCAAAAACTCCACATAAAGTCTTCTTCTTATCGGCCGTTATGGAACGGAAAAATCGCACAGATTCGTCGTCCAGTAGAGTCGGCAACACTTCCAAGGCCTCCGCATCGGTCCATCTTGCTGAACGAACCGCCGCCAAAAATCGGCAGGCGAAAGCGCTCCAATCGCCCCCGATAGAGAATTCCTTAACTGTAGTAAGGTGGCGACTCCGACTCCTCTTCACGCCGTCTTCCAATGATGGTTGTTGTGGAGGTAAATTCAAAATGGCGTCGGCCCGCGGCGTGGCCAAGATGGCGGTTTGGCGCCGCGGAGCGCGCAAGATGGCGTCTTCTTGCCGCGTGGCCAATGGCGGCGGCAGGGCAGGCAACGTGGCGGCCCGTGGAGCACCTTCTCGTTCCATCGTCGTCCTTGGCGTAACGAGGTGACACAGATGCGCCAGGACGTCCTTGAGTGTCTCCAGTTGTTCTGCCACCTGTTGCCATCTTTGCTCAGCGTCCGATGTTGTTGACGGACCCGCCATCGCGCCGACATCTTCCACGCCCGTCCCCGTGCTCGCCTCAGCAGGGCTCTCCTCCACCACCCCAGCAAAATCCGTGGTCGGAGGGAATTCGTCGTCGTCGGACGAAGAAGCCGATGCTGGCGCCGGGGGAATTTTCTTCCTTACTTGCTTAGACATGCCGTTTCACTTCTGACCCCAGTGTAATAAATGACTTGACCACGATATCTGGCTCAGTGTCCTTTTATTCGGTCCGTACTGCGTCCCCACACGGCTGTCTCTCTTATTCTCTCTGTGCTGGTTCCGATGTCACTCCAGTCCACATCAGCAGCCCCGCTGCTGTTCTTGTCGCTCTTGCAGCCCCACAGCAGCTCCGCTGCTGTACTCTCACACAGCTCCCTTGGCTGTTCCTGCTGCAGCTCTGACGGCCTCGTGCTGTCTCGCCTTCTCGTCGCTCCTGCGACTCCTGGCAGCCACCCCGCTGCTCCTCACACACAGCCTTACTGCCTATCTCTATCTGCAGCTTACACCTCCCAGTAGCTCCCTACTGTTCCCAGGGTTGGCTCCCTCGGCTCGTACGCCCGCGTGGCCCCACACCTTTCCATTCACACCCCGACTGCCTTCTCTTTCCGGTTTACCCGCTTAAGGCCCCCCTACCTTTCACCCACGTCACCTGGCTCCGCCTCCTCGTGACGTCACATCCGGAAGGTCGCTTTCGCCCGCATTACAATAGTATCTACTGACTCTATAGTAGCATTTACTGACTCTACGGTAGTATCTACTGACTCTATAGAAGTAACTGCACACATTGGGGTGGGCGGGGTAGATGAGGACATCACGCTGTTCAGGATTTTCCTCAGCCTGTGCTACTGCAGTAACTGTGCAGTCTCTGGCTTGTCTTGATGCACGCTGCTCTGTAGTTTTCTCAGCTCGTGCCGCTGAGGTGCCTTCGTTATTGGTTTTCTGTTGGGACAGCCGTTGATCTTCTATTGTTTGTTTTTCACACCACAGCGCCTCTCGCTTTGTGTTTGTCTTGGAGCGGCTTGATTTTTTTCTTTTTGGCATTTTTTACGCTAAGAACCTCCCTCCCATCATCGCTCAGCAAAGTGTGTTTGTATTGCTAGGGGCAACTGCGAGTCGCGTTCCGCGCATGCGCAGATGCATTCTTTGGAATGCACTCAAAGTTATCAATATGATCAGCGTACTTTGTTAAAAAGTGTGATTTTCTTAGTTTCGATTGGACCAAGGGCAAAAACTAATAGCAAGTTAGATTTGAAGTTTTCGTGACTGCAGGGATCCATACTCTTTGGTTCTTTCAGCAAAGTACGTGACTTTACCGAAAGAACCAAAGAGTACTAATAGCAAGTGTTTGTATTTGTGTACTTTGTTAGAACATAAACAACATAGTTAGTCAGTTAAAAACGTTACAAAGATAGGCGTACACAGACAGACGAAAAAATAATTTTATAGGTGAGATGTTTTGTTTGCATGTTTTGCCACATATACGTGTGGATAATGCAGACTTGATTCCTTGCATAAGGTATCTATTTGGTGTTTGAACATCTTAACACCTCCTGTTTTATTGCCAGAAAGGGTAAAACATCTTCTTATTTTTCATACTTTTGTAGTGTTGTAAATATTGACGAATAAACTTCTTTATGAGGCACACGTTGTTTATTGTCTTTCACTACAGGGTCCCTAGCATGAGGGATATATCGGTCCCTTCACCCGATACCTAGGCGTTATGGCCTCCGAACTATACGGGACCTAACTCTGGTCACACGCTCCCTATCGTCCTCCGGCTGGGACCTAGGGGAGGCTAGCTGACCCTGACCTCCTAGTCTGTGGATCCTGACCACTGGTCTCACTGAGCTCCAGCCCTTAGGAGGGCTGTAGAGCTTGGGGTCCAGGGTCCGATTCTCCAGCCCGGTCTTCTGTCTTTGGCGTGTAGATAACTGAGCCAGAGCTCTGGCTTATATACCCGTTCGTGGCCGGCTCCGCTCTGGCCACGCCTTCCTTCTGGAACCTTCTGGGCCATTCTGGAAGGTGACATCATTCCCCCGGTTCCCCCCCACCCGGGGGGCCAGGGAATGTGTCCTAGGATCCGTTTACCAGGATCCACCGTTGGCCTCTCTGTGGCCCATGGCATTTGCCCTGGCGAGGTAACGCCTCTGCACCCTATTGACAGTAAGTGGAACTGCAGGACTGTTGAATGGTGATTGACAATCACTCCTATACTTTGATACTGGCAAAAAGGTCCCATAGATTTAACCTATTATTAAAATTAATAATTGTTTTTCCATTTTAATAGTACATAATGGTAATTTATCTTGATCATTAGAATATATACAAAAACAATACAAGTTAAAAAAAAAACATTACATCACTGGAACCATGTACTTGCAGTCATCGACTTACGAACATTCAACTTACGAATGTGTCACAGGAACTATTTATATTCGTAATTCGAGGACTGCCCGATAGTGCGCTACAGCTACTGCTGTATCTGCTCACGTTCATTCTAGGACTCTATGCATATGTAGCCAGTGGTGAAGGGTGGATGATCTAAAACCCTGTCTCAAAATACTCTCTCTTATGGGTTATATTGATATACATTTTGGTAGACAATGCAATTAGCATGCATGTGCTGCTCGACTGTTTGATATGCACAAAAGCTATGACGTCACATGGCATTGTGATGTCATAACGTCCATAATATGACCACGAATGTAAAGCTCGTATCCAGGTCTTGCGTATGTATGTACGTTGAACTTCTTTCGCATGATACATAGCCAACCGTGTTAACTCTACATCTTACAACCTCCTGTATTTCGATTCTGGTAAAAGGCGTCCAACACGTGATAAAGACATTCTTATTCATTCTAGGTGCATACTCCAGTTATCCTCAGAGGCTTTTGGCTGGCCATCGAACAAAGATGGTCACCGCATCGCGCGGTCTCACATGCGCTGCTGCGGCCATCTGGAATGCTCTGCCTTCCGATATTAGGAATCCACTGGAGCTACACACTTTTAAATCATCATCTAGATTGAAAACGTTTTTTTAAAACTGCTGTTTGTGTTTAGTTTGTTGTCCTTCTCCCACACCTCCCATTAGCATGGTTGCCTATGTACTGTGCCAAAGAAGTTCAACATACATACAACATACATACAACATACATACAACATACATACATCTTTGATCTGTGCATGCTCTTGCTTTTGTTGACCACAGATTTATCTATTCCCCAATGGAAATAGCAGCCACGGGCCTTTAAAGGCGTCCTGGATGGGTGATTTTTCCAAGTGCGACGCCTCCATCACCGTCAGTGACATCCAGACCCACGACTCTGGGCGATATCGCTGTGAGGTCACAGTGTTTCCACAAAACAAGCACGACATTGGGTATCTACAGCTGAATGTCACCAGTCCATCAGGTTTGTGTTATTTCCTTCAAATGTCTTTATTACCACTCATAACTCTATCATCTATCCTATAGACCTGATATAGAACTCAATATGTAAACTTTAAAACCATGGGCCCAGTGCCATGGTGAACTGAGTTCAACCCCTAGCTACGATCTCATCACCACCAATGTACATCAGAACCTTTACTGCTCCTCACCGACATTGACGCAGTCTTAAAACAACGTCGCATAGGAGGTGACTCAGGTCAAAGTGCTGAGCTAGCGCGACTCAGAAGATTGGGTTCAAGCCCAGACATTGCCTTCGAGTTAACCCGAGTCCTCAAGTCGAGTGAGTTGATGGACTAAGCTTCCCTTTCTGCAATTCTGCACTTAATTGACGAAATTAAATCTCTGAGAATTAAAAGTATCTGGTTGATTGTCACGCGATAAGCGCTGTTCCATGTGGAAGAGCAATTTGGGAAAGTCCTGCTCCCAACTGCGTGGACCAGCAGAGGTCGCTTGAAGGAATCTCAGAGTTAGCTCTGTGATATCCGCTCTGCGGACTGTTCTCTGTGAGATATCCCAATTAATGTGTATATTAGTGGCGGGACACAGGGATAACATTTGGTAATAAAAAATATACAGAGGAAATCCTTGCCCAACACAGCTTCATCTAACGTGTGTTTTGGCTCTAGACGGTTGTGGCTGATGGGGTTTGTTTTCCACAACACAGGGGTGGTATTTCAGTGATACGCAGTTTGACGCTGCTAAAATTTTCGTATCTGCATAAGAAAAAAGGTAGTGCCATGAGAGTGCTGCGTCCGTTGGAAAGTGTGAATCGACTGTGAGAACGATGTATTTACCGTGTATTTCTGTGTGAACGTGTGGCTATGGTTTTTGTGTGATAATGTAATGCACTGAAAACACACAGCAGCAGCACAACGTAAAATATTCACACATAACCGCATGCATCTAGTTATTGAGAACGTTAGTCATACGGACGACTAGATGGCGAATCATTACATGTTCAAGTGACAGTGTTAGTGGCGAGCGTAGGGTGTGAGTGCTGTGGTGAATGAAGAATGGAGACGGGGGTTTTGTGTTGCGTTGAAATGGACAAAGAGAACGACTCAACATCCGTTAGTACAATGATGAGGGCGGACATCTTGTAGTATTAGTTAAAGAAAGAGGGAGCGGGTGATCATTTGGAAGGCAGGAAGGCAACCCGAGTCTTCCCATGAGGTCTGTTTTTTGTCGAACAAAGTTGTGCCCAACATAGCATTCCAGGAATGTAACCCCCTGCGTTCGACGAGGTCTGCCTGTTCTGTACTTTGAAAACACATTCTTACTGACAAATGTTTAGCGTTTATACATTTATATTACGTAGGAAAATATACATTAATGTGGGCGGTGTGTGTGGTTTCTCTAGAACTCGTGGTTGTGACCCCTGATAAAATGAACGCCATGGCAGGCAGTACATTTCTGCTGCCCTGCTCCTACACCTGCACAATCAGTGGCGTTACCACCAAGCTGGTGGAGTGGTTAAGGATCATCGACGGGCGTGAAAAGAGGGTGAGTTACTTCTTTGTCTGTTCTGTGCGCCATTTGCCGATCAATTGCAGCAAGCACAAGCGTACAATTGATCAGTCTTGTTAGTAAACCTGGTCACATGACCCTTGAGCATTTACAATATCCAACGCAGATGAACAGGTTTGGTATTTTCTATCCAGATCGAGGGCCCCTGGTCATGTGACTGGGTGGAGACATGGGCTCGTCATTTGAAAACAGTCTGCACGTGAATATCCTTTGTCAACAGTTAATCCAGCTCAGTCGCAGCCCTGGAGACAATCATTCTCGGGTTTTATCTGAATGAATTTTATGCTGAAATAATATAACGCATTTGATCTGTGTTGCTTTCACCTTTATTGACCACAGATTTATCTATTCCCCAATGGAAATAGCAGCCGCGGGCCTTTAAAGGCCACCTGGGTGGGTAATGTGTCCAAGTGCGACGCCTCCATCACCGTCAGCAACATCCAGACCCACGACTCTGGTCAATATCGATGTGAGGTCTCGGTTTATTCCCCAACTCTGCAATTCCACATTGGGTATCTACAGCTGACTGTCCTCCCACGAACAGGTTTGTATCACATCCTTCATAGGTCTGTCCTACCACCCACTACTCCCATCATCTGTCATGTAGCCCAGACCTACCACTCAATGTCCACCCGACAAATCCACGTTTTGCTTTTCGTGTTTGGTTTGTTGTCCTTCCCCCGCACCTCCGTGCTTGGATACGTACGGTGTGAAAACAGTTCAACACGAATACGTACATGTGACAGATCCGTGCACCTAGAACCATGGTCATCTCCCGCCTGTGACTCTTCACTTTCAGTGTTCAATTAGCAAACAATCCGGATGTCAAGTCTCATGAGTTTGTCATCTTAGCCTGGTCCCCTGGGCACCCTTGTAAACAGATGTTCTCTCTCAACGGACTATCCAGGTGAAATTATTCAATCAATAAAAACAGTACTACGCAAACATCGTAACATTATATTTGGTTATGTGATCTTGAAAATTCAGTTTTGAATCAAAGATGACCCCAAGATACTTATAGATCTATTTGATGATTATTTAAGGAATTTAATTGTGGGAAAATAACTTCCTGCTTTAGTCCTGGTGAGAAGCATAGCACCTTGGTTTTAGAGGTATTCAGGGCCAGTTTAAGAGCAACTAGCTGATGTTGTAGTTAGTTGAAATCACCCTGGAGCTTAGCAATCACGTCATCCGGAGAGCGGCCAGCGGTAAACAGTATCGTGTCATCTGCAAATAGATTTACCCTGGAATGTTTCAGGTCAGTGCCCAAGTCATTGACATGAAGAGAGAACAAGAGGGGGCCGAGGATGGTAAGGCCCACTGAGCTATGCGGCTTTTTTTCAGACGCGACAAATGATAGCTCAACGAAGTGGCTTATCATATGGACATTTAACACAGTCAAATACTCTAAACAGATCTTTTTATATATGGAAGGGAAATCTGGAGGACCCGGAGAAAATTTCACGCGACCACGGGGAGAGTAAACACGCAAACTACAAACACACAGCAGCAGGTGTCAGAGTCGGGCTCGAACCCATGACCCCTGTCTACCAGGCGAGGTAGTTAACATCTCACCACCTCGGCTCCACTTGAAGGGACCTCAGAGGTAGCTCTAAGATATCCCCTTCTGTGGACCGTTCTCTAACATGCAGCATTGCACTGCTCTGCTAGAGACCTAAAGAGATGCTTCGTCTAACGGAAAGTATTTGCCCGCTTTCTCTGTCCTAATTGTCACCACTGCGTTGTGAGACCAGCAGCACCTCCTCCTCCTCCAGAGGTTCATTCCCACTGCTCATGTGACCATCGTGGGTTTGTCCACAGACCTGGCCGTTGTCACCCCGGATGCAAAGGACGCCACAGTAAGCAGCACGGCTCTCCTGTCCTGCTCTTACACCTGCACCATCACGGGTATTAGACACACGCTGGTGGAGTGGTTCAGGACCATAGACGGACACGATGAGAAGGTGCGTCACTGTCACACTTGCACACGATTACTTACACCCCCCTGCTCACAATAATGATTAAATATTATTTATTAACGCCCGTTCATGCTAATTTATTTCAATGGAGGTCACCCCCTCTTCTTTTCTAGTCCCATTGTCAACTTTTAAGTTTTTCAGCCAGCAGTATAGTATTGTATCTTCAACTAGAATAGTTTAAAATTCTCTCCGATCTCTCTACTCTGAAGAAGAGTCATTTCCTAGATGTATTATATATTTATCTGTTATAAATCAATGTTATTTACATATTATGTCAGTTTTCGGAATATGAGCACGTGTATTATGTGGACACACAGTCATGCCCTGGTGTATTCTCACGTTTGCCGTCAAGGTGTATAAGATCATATACAGAAAGAGAAGCCTCAGGCCGATGCAGGTGACTTGGGTGGGAGATGAGTCCACGTGTGACGCCTCCATCACCATCAGCGACATCCAGACCCACGACGCTGGACCATATCGCTGTGAGGTCACGATTTATCGACACGACAAGCCAAGCATGCAAGACATCGGGTATCTGCAGCTGAACGTTCACAATGAACCAGGTTTGCATTATGTCCTCCCTGGATCTATTTAATACCCAACGCTTTATCACTCGCTAAGCGAGAATGCAAATTCTCTTCATTGTCCAGATTTACCACAAAAATTCACTCTGTGGCACAGCCATAAAGGGTATTTGTTATTCATCACAGATCACATCCTGTAGTTTAAGAAACTCGACTCTTTGTTGAGTTGTCTACATGAACCAATGACAGCTTAAGTTCCTGTCTCTGTCTGTGTCCCATGAGACTGTTGTCCACTTGTGGGATGTGGAATGTTTTGATGTTGAAAAAAATATCTTTTTAGCTCAAAGGGCTTTACTCAGGAAATAAGTTTCTGATTCGGATTCACTTCAAGTGCCGATGTGGGAGCTGCAAGGCGATTTACGGCGTCAACAGGAAACCGGCACAACGATGACCTCTCCTGCTGGCTGTCCATGGCTCCGTTTGGCGTCATTGCCTGCTGACGATATTGGCCTGAAAAGTCATCGAAAGTTGTTCTACCGTTCACCTAATGAACACGATGCTTGGCAAACCGTGCGTTGAGGGCGAACTCCTCACCGGTGAACACAGCTGCAGGAGAATCATGAACAATGGCTTTCATCTAGAATCAGTTATTATAGCACCATCACTATTTAACATTTACAGGTAGGCCTCGCCGGACGTGAAAAACACTCCAAAAAAACACGCACACGCACAGTAAAACATGCGTGGTAATTAAATCGTTCTTACAATCGATTCATTCACACCTTGCAATGGATGCAGCACCCTCACGGCACTACTTATCGACACGGAGATGAGGGTCTTAGCAGCGTCAAGCCGAAATATCACCCCCGTGTTGTGGAAAACAGTCCTCATTAGGTGTATCGTGTAGAACCAGAATGCGCATTCAATAAAGCCACAGCGCATCTGCTCTTCCTGAAAAGCAGGAGGAGTAGACGCTGTGCAGCACAGAAACAAGGATGGTGCGATGGATCTCAGCGATCACAGGACTGGATCGGTCAGAACTGAAGAGCTGGAGAAGGAGTCGGGAGTAGCGGTGCTCATCTCACTCGAGCGGAGAGAGGGAGTCGGCTCACACGGCTGGGGCTGCCTTAGTAGAAGAGGGGGCAACCGCGAGGGCGATGAACGTGGAGGCACCAGGGCAGAGACAGAGGGGCAGGCCGAGAGCGAGGGGTGTAGAAGTGACGAACGCGGTGGACGTTGACTGCGTGCATCTCTTGGGTGTTCACGTGTTTCTGTGTCGTCTGTGTTTGTGTTTAATAGAACCGACAGACACAACGCCCACACCAACCCCAACCCCAACCCCAACCTCAGCTCCAGCTCCGTTACCTGTAGTTTGGATCGCCCTTGGAGTCATTGCTGCTCTGGTTGCTGTTGCTGGAGTTGGGTTTTACTGCTGGAAGAAGAGACAAAGTCAGCAAAGAGAACCAGAAGCCCAGTGAGTATCGACCGCACTTGCACCAGAACCTCACAGTGAGTGATAGAACACGGCTCACAATGGCCATGCCAGAGACCCTGAGCCGGCCCTCTCCAAGGGCCTGAGTTTGACTCCAGCTCCCTGCCTGCCCGTGACTCAGAGCTGTGCTCAGTGGAGCCTGCGTGAGCTCCTGGCAGCTGGGACACCTGAGTTAGACTCCCAGCCGTGGCTGCTGTCAGTGACAGGGGCTCCATATGAGGGGGGGTGGTGATGTGAGATGGCGTCAGTCATAGGAGATGGTGAACTGAATGGACTCTCATGTGGTTAAATTAAACACATCAATCACAAGAGGAAATTATCTCAGTGGGCTCTCACCTGGTTAAACAAATTATGTCTGTCAAATCCGGGTCAGTGATTGCTATGGTCAGTGGTTCCATGCGGGTGCCAGGCAGGTGTGATGCGTGGGTTAGACTCCCAGCCGTGCCAGTGACACAGGCTGCAGGTGGGCGAGGGTGGGGATGTGTGATCGACGCGTGTCCACTTCTCTCTCAACAGGGCTACAGAATTGCAGCCAATGAACCGAGTTGAAGATGATACAGAAGGAAGATCAGGTGAGAGCGACAGAGGCTGGAGGCAGGAGCCACTCGTCAGGGTCATTCTTCCTGTGTGTGTGTTTGTGTGCGCGCACTGCGCTAGGAACAAAGGCGACCGGGCGTGGTGCTGGCCACATCACCCTCTCGAGGTGTTACTCGCTAGCAGCACTTGCCTTGACTGACTGGTCAAGGCTACATCATGGGGGACAGTTGTGTTCGTCACGCATGTTTGTCATAGCAAGGGAAGTGACTTTGATTCACGAGTCGGGTGCTTGAGGCTGGAATGAAGCCCCCCCCCCCTCCCGTTACGATGCATCCAGGGGCACGTGCAGGACGCTAGGAATCGCGTGTCCAGGATAGGGTAGACAACTTGGAGACAGTGCCAGCCATCTCAGTCATCCAATGAGACCTGGGTCTGTTCCGTGACCTCCTACCAGCGAACCTTTGACAAATCACGGAACCTCAAAGTGCACCTAGCATGGCACAAGCACGGTTGTGACGTCACTGCCACGTTGTGAACGGCTGTTATTGTTATGCACGTACCTGCATTCGTTATTTATGCAAGTGTTGCACAATCCTACACTGTTCACTTCGCCTCATCATGCACTCATCACTTACCTCTCTTTATTAAACAGGTCAAGTTGCACTGGCAGAGCAAGGAGATCAGGCAAACGATGAAGAAGGAGAAAATGGGACCTCAACTTAGAGAAGTCAGAAGTCAAGCCAACCAGTCCCAAGCAACCTTAACAAATTCAGCAACCAATCAACTCATCACCGCTAGAAACTAACCCTCATAGAGCCAATGATCAAGACGCCGGCAACGTAGCGACGTGCAGTCACACAGATACCCACAGATTCACAAAGAGACCCATATATTCACATGGACACCATAGATTAACATAGAAACTATAGATTCACGTAGAGATATATTACCAAAAAGACCCAAAGGCTCACATTAAGATCTACTAATGGACACAGAGACACACATTCACACAGAGACCCAACCACTGACACAGAAAGCCAATGGCTAATATAGTGACCCATACATTAAAATATAGACCAGTATACTTTATAGAAACCCATAGACTTAGATAGACACATGGTTGTGATTAAACTGGGATTTCAAATGCAGTGAGTTTGATGGTCTCAGCCCGGTCACCAATGACTGCACAAAACAAAACCCATCATGTAAAATCATGATTTGAAGTTTTCGTGACTGCAGGGATCCATACTCTTTGGTTCTTTCGGTAAAGTTACATAGGTATAAAATAAAATAAATTAAATCACGACGTTTCGGGTGCAACACGACAAAACCTGATTTAATTTATTATATACCTACGTGACTTTACCGAAAAAACCAAAGAGTACTCATCATGTTAATTTGTCCCATCATACTTAATTTGTCCGATAATTAAAACGTCTGCTTGGCTGTCGTGCGACAACGTCTCAAGGTGAGTCGTGCGAGGCGTTGCGAGCCCAGATGTGCGGAGGCTTTCAAGGGAATGCGAACGATTCTCACGACAGGCCAGTCCCTTGCACAACCATTTGTTTCACACACCGGGGTCTCACTGCTCTGCAAAATTGACAAGCGGATTCCTTGAATTTTTTCCTGTTAAAAAAGTTGATTTTTACATTCGAGTACAGCAAACTCTTCCCTCTCGTGGGTTTAGCTATCGCGGTGTTGCCGTTTCGTGCCAAGTCTATTGAGGTACAGAGTTCGCCGATCGTGCCGTTGTGGCGGGACTATTCGCGGTTGATCACGAGATGTATGTACGCGCCGTAACTGGACTGCTCGCGATGATGCTGCTGCTGGGGAAGAACACACGCGGTGCCATCTTAACTCCGTCTTATCTCCATATTTGATCTGGCTTGTCTCCATCTTATCTACGTCCTGTCTCCATCTTCTCTCCATCTTGCCTCTACCTCCCGTCTCTTCTCTCAAGCGGCCCATTGGGGGTCCCGCGATCTTTCCAGACTCGAGTGAGGAGGCAGTGAGGTTCAGCCGCCCGCCATTTTGTCTTCTATCGCGCGTTAGGAACCGTGAACCAAACCCCATTATCCCCATTTGTCTTCGAGTTTGGGGAAGGCGAATTTTCCGATTGCAGCTTTATACCAAGAACGTAACACCGGCGATGGACAAGGGTTTGCTGTATATACTACATGCTAAATCAATGCACCTGTATTCTATTTTTGCAAGACAATGCACTTATACAGTATATATTGAATTTGATTCGAAGATATGTATTACTCGCCGAATTATTTATCTCTTCTATTAATATTGCAATTAGAGGCCATGCACGAGTATATATTCAAAATCATAACGATTGAGTGTTACACTGGAAAAAATCTTGATAATCCACATACCTCAGTAGATGTATTTCTGCAAGGCCCAACAACGTAGATTCCAAAGCCAACACAACGATGCTGAGTTGTTTTGGGGTTAATGGAAAGAATGTTGACATAGAGCCCATAAACAAACACGGGTCATTGTGATGGCGACAGTGACGACTGACCTCTATTAGCAGGAAATGCATACCACTTAGAGCAACTCTGTTGACCAAGAACGCATCTTGAGCGCTATACGAGGTATGCCTGTATACAGCAGTCCCTCGGTTAACAATGACATCGGCAAACGGTTGTTCGGTTGGCGTTTTGCCTCTCATGGGACCCCATGGTTTCGACTAATGTTAACATTGTGACAAACGGTACGTTTACGTTGTACATGCAAGGCGCCAATTTCGGTCAATCTGAGTGCTCTTTAAGTGGGCAGAGCCATGGCCTCAGCCAATCAGCGACGTGCATTTGTGAGCGTTTAGACCTCGACTGGCTTTGTTTACATGATCACGTTTGCTGTTTTGCCAATTGAAACAGCTATTTTGCAGACTAAGTGATTTTGACTTATATTTCAACTCATACGTGAATTTTATTAACAGTTATTTTAGTAAACAATAGTTTTTGTGGATCGTGACAAAATGTTAACCAAAGGACTACTTTATATATCAGCTGGGGGGACCATCACACGAACCAAAGGGATGAGGTTGTGCATGCGTGGATATGTAAGCGGTGGGTGTTCTGGACCTGTGTGTAACAGTGTGCAGAAATTAGATTATGAACGTAATCATTCGAAAACTGAAACGAAATGTATAATCACTACCTAAAGACCTGTCTGTACACAATATTTTTCATATACACTCCGTCCTCTTCTGAACAAAATGGGTCTTCAGTGAACACGGTGGCATTTTAATCTTAACGTAATGCTTGACTGCCACGTATGATTGTCCATGAGCGAAAAAACTGGTTGCGGCAAGTACAATCCCCAAATGATCAACCGACTGTCCTTGTGCTTTGTTGATGATCGTTGCAAGTGCAACTTGAACAGGGAAGTAACTAGATTCGTCGAAGTTGGGACGGAGGAGTGGATTCGTTACCTGATCATTGTAATGCGAGGAAACTCTTTTACCATGAAGAGAGCCGGTCATCATCATCGCATCGATGCAATTTCTTGTCAATGGGCAGATTTGAAAATCTTGTTCCATTGCAGAGACCTTGTTCTCCATCGATATTTCGAATAAAAATGATTGGCACTCCAACTTTCAAACGTAGCTTGTGAGGGGGCATTAGAGTGAGTGTAAACGTGTTCACAAACTCGTGAGGGTAAACCACTGCTGGACATCATGCACTACACATCATGCACTAAACTACTAACTTGTATATGTAGATGTCTGGGTGATTTGTTTACCTTCCTTGTATTTGCACTGTTATATATTTTGTGCTGTGAATTTGTTTTAATGTGAAATGCTTTTTTTTGTAAACAATAATGCAAATTTGAGAAATTATGATAATTCATTCAATTATGCAAATGTGTAATGGCACGTGTAATTAATGTTAATTGATGTTCATTGAGTGTCAGTGTAATGTGATCAATCGTATGTGTGATTAAACGTGCGTAAAATATTAAGTGAAAATGTATGTGTATGATCTTTATTTGAAGCGTTCATGACTGCAGGAATCCATACTCTTTGGTTCTTTTGGTAAAGTCACGTAGGTAGAAAAATAAAATAAAACAAAAAATAATATTTCACGACTTTTTGATCGCAACACAAGCGGTCGTCCTCAGGCGGAAAAAACAATCCAGCAGTGGAACTGCTGAACCAGCGAGAGAACTGTTACAACAAGAGGCTATTTTCGTCGCGATGTTCAAGCAAGCGGGGTCTGAGCTGGAAAGGAATTCCGTCCCCGGACGCAAGCACGTCAGTTGTGTTAATGGGGGAGATTAGGGAGAGAGAGATTAGAGAGAGATTAGCATGAAATGAGTTTCCGTCGCCGCATAAGAGTATCATCCCCGCATATGCGCACAACAGCAGTGTTAATGGGAGATTATCACTATGTTGTTGGGAGAGATTAGGCAGGGAGACTAGGGGGATTAGTAAGTTAATGTCATGTCTATGTGTAACACAAGCTGCGGCGCTGCCAACTGCGCTGTGAGAGGCAAGCGCGTACACGCAAGAGAACCACTGCAACGGTGGTTGCGCCAGTGAGACACACAGCCCATCACAACACGGCTGCACGGCTGCACTCTCGTTCCCGCGTGGTTCAGTGTTCGCTCGCGCCGGCTCTCTCACAGCCTCTCCCGCGTGCCGCTGACAGGCGGCTCGCTGGGAGGAAGCCTCCGGCCCGCCACGTGGCCGCTGGCGTTCCCGGAGGCGCGCGACGTGGTGCCGCTCTCGGACTCCGCACACGGCTCCCGAGCTTTCTTCCACTTCCTCTTATATCCCCTGGGCTACGTCATCAAGCCCCGCCTACCGCCACACCGCCTCACGAACCTTCTAGATGGTTACTTCCCCAGAGCCTTTAAGCTCTGCCCATAACTCCGGCTCGTCCCTCTGATTGGGTGATGGTCCAAGCGGCGGAGCCTATCCCACTGATCGGCGATCGGCGGTGAACTCTCGTATTACACATACATCGAGGCTAAGGGGGCAGAGGTGGCATTGTTAGTGAGACCCCAGCCTGTTAATGCAGAGGCACCTAAGAGGGCAATGCAACTCAGAGAATCGGAATTAACAGCCAAACAGCAGTGCAAAATGGAAGCACCACAGCAATACACTATGGGAACCTCATTTGCCAGTAAAAATATGATAATTGGTTTTTTACCCTTCTATCTGGCAACAAAACTGACACCTTTTTACAAGGAGTCATGTTTGTTATGACTCTGCTAGTGTAGTGAGTTCTTGGAGACCACTTGTAGAGGCAACCCGTTTATTTATAACGCACAACAGCAGCCTTCACTCAGGCAACAGTTCCTGCCTTCACTCAGGCAACAGCCCTCCCCAAATACAGCCTAGGAACACAGCCTCTGGACTAACGTGCCTAACACCGGCTATGCCCTCAGGTCCTCTAGCTACGAGTGACCTAGGGGAGTCTATCTGACCCGACCCAGCCAAGGTACGGGTCCCGACCACTGGCTTCCTCGGACCCAGCCCTTACAAGGACATCAGGCCGGGAGTGCCAGGGTCTCATCACTGGCCCACAGAGCCCCAGCCCTTACAAGGACAGCGGGGCAAGGGATGATGAACCTCCGCTAATGATTAGCCGCCCCTTGTGTGGCTCTCGTTGTCCAGTGCAGGCCCCTTGCTACCTGTGGTTCTGTCATTGTTCCTCTACGTGCTTTGTGCTACCCTTACCTTATCGCCAGTGGTAGCGAATGTTTTCATTTAGACATCCACCCTACATCCTTCCGTGTGGAAGAGATATGTGGATGACACGTTTGTCATCTGGCCAAATGGCCTGCCAGCACTGAACCAATTTCTCAACCACCGCTGATTTTATTCTACTCGGCATGGACTGACTCCGCCCTGGCCCTGCCTCCCTTCTCGAACCCACTAGCGGGTTCCAGGGTCTTCCCGATGAGGTATTCCGTGACCCTTGCCCCATTTCCTCCGCCCTGCCAGCACACACACCATGTATATGCTCAGCAGCGTGTATGCTAAGTAATATTAAATTAGATATTAAAGTTGCTCAACACAGAAGAGTCTGAGTGGTTCCTTCCTACGTTCCTGCATAATTATCTGAATCATAAGAACTGTATCCTGCGGTGAGATCTGAATTCTGCGACTGAACATAATTATACTAAAATCATAATCAGTAAATGTTTAAGCGAGAATCATTGTATTATCACGATTGGTAATACACCCCTAGACAACGAAGCTAAGCATCCACATCACACACAATCACAAATACCCACACACATATAATACATCCCCTAGACAACGAAAATGCCAATACTAACTGATCATAATACAAACACATATACATTAATAATACTCCTATACTCACACACACGCATAGATGATACACATCATACACGTACATTTTCAATTAATATTTTACGCACGTTTAATCAGACATACGATTGATCACATTACACTCAATGAACACCAATTCACATTAATTACACGTGGAATTATTTTATAAAGTTTGCCACATTTTCATATTTGAAAGGAATACCATAATTTTACAAATTTGCATAACTGTATACAAAAAAATTCATTTAGCATAAAAATGTATAGCATAAAATATACAACAGTGCAAATACAAGGAAGGTAAACAAATCACCCAGACGCGTCTACATATACAAGTTGGTAGTTTAGTGCATGTGTAGTGCATGCTGTCCAGCAGTGGCTTTACCCTCAAGAGTTTGTAAACACGTTCACACTCACTCTAATGCCCCCTCACAAGCTACGTTTGAAAGTTGGAGTGCCAATAATCTTTATTAGAAATATCGATGGAGAACAAGGTCTCTGCAATGGAACAAGATTTTCAAATCTGCCCATTGACAAGAAATTGCATCGATGCGATGATGGTAAAAGAGTTTTAATTCCTCGCATTACAATGATCAGGTAACGAATCCACTCCTCCGTCTCAACTCCGACGAATCTAGTTAGTACCCTGTTCAAGTTGCACTTGCAACGATCATCAACAAAGCACAAGGACAGTCGGTTGATCATTTGGGGATTGTATTTCCCACAACCAATTTTTCGCTCATGGACAATCATACGTGGCAGTTAAAAGTTAATACCCATTTTGTGCAGAAGAGGATGGAGTGTATATGAAAAATATTGTGCACAGACAGGTCTTTAGGTAGTGATAATACATTTCGTTCCAGTTTTCAAATGATTACGTTTCATGAAATAATTTCTGCACACTGTTACACACAGGTCAACAACACCCACCGCTTACATATCCACGCATGGACAACCTCATCCCTTGGGTCCGTGTAATGCCCCCCCCCCCCCCCCACAGCTGGTATATATATAAAGTAGTCCTTTGGTTAACATTTTGTCCCGATCAACAAAATCTTCTGTTTCCTAAAATAACTGTTAATCGAATTCACTCATCAGTTGAAATGTTAAAATCACTTCGTCTGCAAAAGAGTTGTTTCCACTGCCACAACAGCAAACGTGAGAATGTAAACAAAGCCAGTCGAGGTCTAAACGCTCAAAAATGCACGTCGCTGATTGGCTGAGGACATGGCTCTGCCCACTTAAGAGCGCTCGGATTGGTCGAAATTGGCGCCTTGCAAGCGTAACACAAACGTACCGTTTGTCACAATGTTAACATTAGTCGAAACCATGGAGTCCTATGGAAGGCAAAACGTTAACCGAGGGACTGCTGTATATAGGCATACCTCGTATAGCGCTCAAGATGCGTTCTTGGTAAACAAAGTTGCTCTAAGTGGTATGCCTGCATTTCCTGGCAATAGAGGTCAGTTGTAATTGTTGCCATCATAATGGCCCGTGCTTGTTTATGGGCTCTATGTGAACATTCTTTTCATTAACCCCAAAACAACTCAGCATCGTTGTGTTGGCTTTGGAATCTACGTTGTTGGGTTTTGCGGAAAAACATCTACTGACGTATGTGGATTATCAAGATTTTTTCCAGTGTAACACTCAATCGTTATTATTTTGAATATACTCGTACATGGCCTCTAATTGCAATATTCATAGAAGAGATAAATTCGGCGAGCAATACATATAATCTTCGAATCAAATTCAATATATACTAAATTAGTGCATACAAAATGTATATAAAGTGCATTATGCCTTACAAAAATAGAATACAAGTGCATTGATTTAGCATGTGGTATATACAGCAAACTCTTGCCCATCGCCGGGGTTACGTTCTTGGTAAAAAGCCGCAATCGGAAAATTTGCCTTCCCCAAACTCGAAGGCAAATGGTGATAATGGGGTTTGGTTCACGGTTCCGAACGCGCGATAGAAGACAAAATGGCGGGCGATAGAAGACAAAATGGCGGGCGATAGAAGACAAAATGGCGGGCGATAGAAGACAAAATGGCGGGCGATAGAAGACAAAATGGCGGGCGATAGAAGACAAAATGGCGGGCGATAGAAGACAAAATGGCGGGCGATAGACGACAAAATGGCGGGCGGCTGAACGTCACTGCCTCCTCACTCGAGGCTGGAAACACCACGTGACCCGGGACCCCCAATGGGCCGCTTGAGAGAAGAGACGGGAGACAAGATGGAGACAAGACGGAGAGAAGATGGAAACAAGGCGGAGACAAGACAGAACGATGGGAGATATGAAAGAGTGAGCGGCTTAATCGTATCTAATTCATTTACCCACCCAGCAGTATAACAAAAGCAGTAATTGACCACTTCACAACTCCTCCCCCCTTAACCACATTATAAGGTACAGATATTTTGCTGTGACGGTTTCACCTGAAGACGGAGGCTTGTGTTGCCTCCGAAACGTCGTGATTTTTATTGTTTTATTTTTATTAATTTTAATTTCATTTTTTACCTACGTGACTTTACCGAAAGAACTAAGAGTAAGATATGACAGAGACAAGATGGAAACAAGACGGAGAAAAGATGGAGACAATACAGAGAAAAGATGGAGATAAAACGGAGACAAGATGGCACCGCGTGTGTTCTTCCACGGCAGCAGCAGCAGCATCATCGCGAGCAGTATAGTTACTACGCGTACAGAAATCTCGTGATCAACCGCGAATGGTCCAGCCACAGCAGTAAGATCGGCGAACTCTGCACCTCAATAGCCTTGGCACAAAACGGCAAAACCGCGATAGCTAAACCCGCGAGAGCGAAGAGTTTGCTGTACTCGAATATAAAAATACACTTTTTTTCACAGAATAGAATTCGCCTATCGGCGTTAAATCACAGTATGAGAAATCAACTTAAAAATATTCTTCCAGCAGTAAAAAAAAAGAACTCCAGCAACAGCACCCAGAGCAGCAATGACTCCAAGGACGATCCAAACTACAGGTGAGCTGGACTTGGCGTGGGCGTTGCGTCTGTCGGTTCTATTAAACACAAACACAGACGACACAGAAACACGTGAACACCCAAGAGATGCACGCAATCAACGTCTTCTTCCTCTTCCTGCCATGTCCCCCTCCTCTCGTGCGGTCTCTGCCCTGCAGCTCCTCCTGCTCTGCTCGTTGTCGCCTTGGGCCACCTCCGCGTCTACTCCCCAGTCACTAGAATCCACCGCGTTCGCCATTTCTACTTCCCTCGCTCTCGGCCTGCCCCTCTGTCTCCGCCCTGGTGCCAGACGTCGCAACCGGGTACCCGATACCCGTACCCTACCCGATACCCGGCTACCCGTACCCGGCCGGGTACAGGTACCCGTTTGCGACCCTGGTGCGGCCGGGTACGGGTAGGCCGTGAGTCACTGGTGAGTAACTGTAACTCATTTCCCAACGTCTTGTCTCTTCTCACAATTCAAGTTCCTAGAGTCAACCCACCCGCGCCTGCAACATGGCTTCATCCCAGAGGTCGCAATCAGGTACCCAATACCCGTTTGCGACCCTGGTGCGGCCGGGTACGGGTAAGGAATCAAAACCCGTTTGCGACCTCTGCCTGGTGCCTCCACGTTCATCGCCCTCGCGGTTGCCCCCTCCTCTACTAAGGCAGCCCCAGCCGTGTGAGCCGACTCCCTCTCTCCGCTCGAGTGAGATGAGTACCGCCACTCCCGCCTCCGTCCCCAGCTCTTCAGTTCTGATCGATCCAGTCCTGTGATCGCTGCTAGCGAGTAACACCTCGAGAGGGTGATGTGGCCAGCACCGCGCCTGGCCGCCTTTGTCTCAGCAGTGCTGGCGTTTACACAACGCAGCGAGGTTAGGGAATTAAAGCCAGGTCGCTGGTTCCTAGCGCAGTGCACGCACACAGGAAGAATGACCCTGACGGGAGTGGCTCCTGCCTCCTGCTTCTATCGCTCTCACCTGATCTTGCTCCTCCATCTTATCCAACTGGGTTCATTGGCTGCATTTCTCGAGGCCTGTTGAGAGAGAAGTGGACACGCGTTGTTCACACATCCCCATCCTTGCCTACCTGCAGCCTGTGTCACTGGCACGGCTGGGAGTCTAACCCACGACTCACACCTGCCTGGCACCCGCATGGAACCACTGACCACAGCAATCACTGACCCTGATTTGACAGACATCCTTTGTTTAACCACGTGGGAGCCCATTGAGTTCACCATCTGCTATGACTGACGCAGTCTCACATCACCACCCCCACTCATATGGAGCCCCTGTCACTGACAGCAGCCACGGCTGGGAGTCTAACTCAGGGGTCCCAGCTGCCAGGAACTCACGCAGGCTCCACTGAGCACAGCTCTGAGTCACGGGCAGGCAGGGAGCTGGAGTCAAACTCCCTTGGAGAGGTCTGGCTCAGGGTCTCTGGCGTGGCCATTGTGAGCCGTGTTCTATCACTCACTGTGAGGTTCTGGTGCAAGTGCGGTCGATACTCACGGGACTTCTGGTTCTCGTGTCTGACGTAGTCTCATCCTCCTCCTGCAGTAAAAAACAACTCCAGCAACACCAACCAGAGCAGCAATGACTCCAAGGACGATGCCAGCTGCAGGTGATGAAGCTGGAGCTGGGGTTGGGTTTGCGGTTGGTGTGGGTGTTGCGTCTGTCGGTTCTATTAAACACAAACACGGACGACACAGAAACACGTGAACACAAAGTCAACGTCATCTTCCTCTTCCTGCCATGTCCCCCTCCTCTCGTGCGGTCTCTGCCCTCAGCTCCTCCTGCTCTGCTCGTTGCTGCCTTGGGCCACCTCCGCGTCTACTCCCCAGTCCCTCGAATCCGCCGCGTTCGCCACTTCTACTCCCCTCGCTCTCGGCCTGCCCCTCTGTCTCCACCCTGGTGCCTCCACGTTCATCACCCTCGCGGTTGCCCCCTCCTCTACTAAGGCAGCCCCAGCCGTGTGAGCCGACTCCCTCTCTCCGCTCGAGTGAGATGAGCACCGCCACTCCCGCCTCCTTCCCCAGCTCTTCAGTTCTGACCGATCCAGTCCTGTGATCGCTGAGATCCATCGCGCCATCCTCGTTTCTGTGCTACACAGCGTCTCTGCTCCTCCTGGTTGTCAGGAGGAGCAGACGTGCTCTGGCTTTATCGAATGCACGTTCTGGCTCTACGTGGTGCAAGACCTAATGAGGCCTGTTTTCCGTAACATGGGAGGTGATGTTTCGGCTGGACGCTAAGACTCTCATCTCAATGTCGAAAAGTAGTGCCGTGAGGGTGCTGCATCCATTGGAATGTGCGAATTAATCCACTGTAAGAACCATTTAATTACCACGCATCTTTTAGTGTGCGTGTTTTTGAAAATCTTTCGTATGAAAAAGTAACACACTCGACATGCACAGCGATGCAGTGGGAATCTATTATTTGTCGAACGCGGTTCTGCCTAACACATCATTTTCTAGGAACGTAACCCCCCCGCGTCCGGCGAGGCCTGCCTGTGAATGTTAAATAGTGACGGTGCTATTATAACCGAGCCTAGAGGGAGGCCATTATTCATGATTCTCTTGCGGCTGTGTTCACCGGCGAGGTGTTCATCCTCAACGCACGGTTTGCCCAGCATCATGTTCATTAGGTGAACGGTAGAACAGCTTTTGATGACTTTTTGGGCCAATGTCGGCAGCAGGCAATGACGCCAAACGGAGTCATGGACAGCCAGCAGGAGAGGTCATCGCTGTGCCGGTTTCCTGTTGACGCCGTAAATCGCCTTGCAGCTCCCGCATCGGCACTTGAAGTGAATCCGAATCATAAACTTAATCCCTGAGTAAAGCCCTTTGAGCTAATAAGCTCTTTTTTCTGACATAAAAGCATTCCACATCCCACAAGTGGACAACAATCTCATGGGACACAGACAGAGACAGGAAGTCAAGCGGTCATTGGCTCATGTAGACAACTCAACAAAGAGTCGAGTTTCTTATAATGCAGGATATGATATCTGTGAGGAATAACAAAGACCCTTTATGGCTGTGCCACAGAGTGAATTTTAGTGGTAAATCTGGACAATAGAGAGAATTTGCATTCTTGCTTAGCGAAAATTATACAGTGGTGGGTGTTAAATAGATCCACGGAGGACATAATGCAAACCTGATTCATTGTGAACGTTCAGCTGCAGATAACCGATGTCTTGCATGCTTGGCTTGTCATATCGATACATCGTGACCTCACAGCGATATCGTCCAGCGTCGTGGGTCTGGATGTTGCTGATGGTGATGGAGGCGTCACACGTGGAATCATTTCCCACCCACGTCACCTGCAACGGCCTGAGGCTCCTCTTTCTGTATATGATCTTATACACCTTGACGGCAAACGGGAGAACACACCAGAGCATGACTGTGTGTCCACATAATACACGTGCTCATATTCTGAAAACTGACAAAATATGTAAATAAAATTGAGTTATAACAGATAAATATATAATACACCTAGGAAATTACTCTTCTTCAGAGTAGAGAGAACGGAAAGAATTTGAGATTATTATAGTTGGAGATACAACACTATACTGCTGTCTGAAAAACTTGTAAGTTGACAATGGGACCAGAAATGGAGAGGGGGTGACCTCCATTGAAATAAATTAGCATGAACGGGCGGTAATAAATAATATTTAATCATCATTGTGAGCAGGGGGGTGTAAGTAATCGTGTGCAAGTGTGACAGTGACACACCTTCTCATCGTGTCCGCCTATGGTCCTGAACCACTCCACCAGCGTGTGTCTAATACCCGTGATGTTGCAGGTGTAAGAGCAGGACAGGAGAGCCGTGCTGCCTACTGTGGTGTCCTTTGCATCCAAGGTGACAACAGCCAGGTCTGTGGACAAACCCACGATGGTCACATGAGCAGTGGGAATGAACCTCTAGAGGAGGAGGTGCTGCTGGTCTCACAACGCAGTGGTGACAATTAGGACAGAGAAAGCGGGCAAATACTTTCCAATAGACGAAGCATCTCTTTAGATCTCTAGCAGAGCAGTGCAATGCTGCATGTTTGAGAATGGTCCACAGAAGGGGATATCTTAGAGCTGCCTCTGAGTTCCCTTAAAGTGGAGCCGAGGTAGTGAGATGTTAACTACCTCGCCTGGTAGACAGGGGTCGTGGGTTCAAGCCCGACCCTGACACCTGATGCTGTGTGTTTGCGTGTTTACTCTCCCCGTGGTCGCGTGGACTTTTTCTCCGGGTCCTCCGGATTTCCCTTCCATAAATAGACAGATCTGTTTAGATTATTTGGCTGCGTTAAATGTCCGTATGATTAGCCACTTCGTTGAGCTATCATTTGTCGCGTCTGAAAAAGAGCCATAGAGCTCAGTGGGCCTTACCAGGTAAAATTAAAAAAATAGTTTAGTTTAAGTAACAGAGCAGGGAAGATTATTTTCCGATAATGCATTGCAAAATCGAGTAATGTGTAACACGTTGGCTTTCGCGCCCAACACGTACAACGCAAATGTTTACATATTGCCGCATGCATCTAGCCGTCCAATTTCATACGAATGCCTAGATGGCGGATCGTTTAACGTTCAAATGACAGTGTTAGGGCAAATATTAGGTGTGAGTGCCGTGGTAAGGGAAGGGGAGTGGAAACGGGGGTTTTGTGTTGAGGCGATATTGTAAACATAAAGAGTGCACACACACACACAGGAAATGGAGAGCGACTCGGCATCCTTTAGGACACCAACAAGCACAACAATTACTTAGAATTTGTAAAACAAAGACGAAGGGGGTGATAATATTGGACCCAAGAAAGCAACCAAAGTTGTCACGTGAGATCTATAATTTGCCGAACGCGGTTTAGCCCAACGTGCCCTTTTCCAGGAAAGTAACCCCTGCGCTAGACGAGCTCTGCCTGGTTTAGCTGTTAAGAGCTTGGAATTAGCCAAATTGAGTGCAATGTCAGATAACCAAATATAATGTTACGATGTTTGTGTAGTATTGTTTTTATTGATTGAATAATTTCACCTGGATAATCCGTTGAGAAGGAACATCTGTTTGCAAGGGTACCCATGGGACCAGGCTAAGATGACAAACTCATGAGACTACATCCGGATTGTTTGCTAATTGAACACTGAAAATTAAGAGTCACGGGCAGGAGATGACCATGTTTCTAGATGCACGGTTCTGTCACATGTGCGTATTCATGTTGAACTGTTTTCACACCATACGTAGCCAAGCACAGAGGTGCAGGGGAAGGACAAGAAACCAAACACGAAAAGCAAAGCGTGGATTTGTCGAGTGAGTATTGAGTGCTAGGTCTGGGCTACATGACAGATGATGGGAGTAGTGGGTGGTAGGACAGACCTATGATGGGCGTGATACAAACCTGTTCGTGGGTGGACAGTCAGCTGTAGATACCCAATGTGGTATTGCACATTTGGGGAATAAACCATGACCTCACATCGATATTGCCCAGAGTCGTGTGTCTGGATGCCGCTGACGGTGATGGAGGCATCGCACGTAGACACATTACCCACCAAGGTGGCCTGTAAAGGCCAGTGGCTGCTCTCTCCATCAGGGTATTGATAAATCTGTGGTCAATAAAGGTGAAAGCAACACAGATTAAATGGGTTATATTATTTCAGTATAATATTCGTTCAGATAAAACCCGAGAATATTTCGAAATCCTTAATTTCGATCGGATCATTGGGGGTTATTAGCAGAGGTGTGGACTCGAGTCATGTGACTTGGACTCGAGTCAGACTCGAGTCATGAATTTGATGACTTGCGACTCGACTTGGACTTGCATAACAATGACTTTGTCCCACCTCTGGTTATTAGTAATAAATCGGCATTTTGCGACCCCCACTGCCACTGTGTAGCATATTATTACGTGCCAGGGACTCTATGAGATGATAGGACAATAGTCTGATTCCATAATTGGCAATAAGTAACGGCAAAGCGGTTATAAGTGACTCACAGAATTGTGCGCAGTTGCGTATACGGTACACGACTTCCCTGAAGGCAAACACCTTCAGCGAGCGCGATGCCGATCACACACGGTTCGAATTCGACCCTCGATCGATGGCTGCAGAAGCGCCCGGGGATAAGTCCTTACTAACAACTCCTTACTTACTAACAACTCATCTATCATTTTTCATTGCTGGAGGGGGTGCCCCCCCTACCTGAAAATCCTGGCTCCGCCTCTGGACGTTTCGATCGCAACACAAGCCGTCTTCAACCGCCTGATGAAGACGCTTGTGTTGCGATCGAAACGTCGTGGTTGTTTTATTTTATTATTTAGAGTATATTTTGTATTCTATTTACGTGACTACTGAAAAAACTAAGAATATGAATAGCAAACCTGTTCATCTGCTTTAGTTATTTTAAATGATCAAGGGTCATGTGACCAGGTTTACTAAGAAGACGGATCAATTCCACGATTGCGCTTGCTGCAATTTAGCGGCAAATGGCGCACAGAACGGACAGAGGAGTAACTCACCCTCTCTTCTCGCCCGTCGATGATCCTTAACCACTCCACCAGCGTGTGGGTAACGCCGCTGATTGTGCAGGTGTAGGCGCAGGGCAGCAGAAATGTAGTGCCTACTATGACGTCCATTTTATTCGGGGTTACAACCACGAGTTCTAGAGAAACCACACACACCACCCACATTAATATATTTAATTATCTAATGTAAATGTATAAACGCGAAACATTTGTCAGTAACAATTAATTTTAAAAGTACAGAACAGGCAGACCTCGTCGAACGCAGGGGGTTACGTTCTTGGAAATGCCATGTTGGGCACAACTTTGTTAAACAACAAAACAAACCTCGTGGGAAAACTCGGGTTGCCTTCGTACCTTCGAAATAGTCGCCCCTCCCTCTTTGTTTAATTCATACTACAAGATGCCCGCCCTCGTTATTGTACTAACGGATGTTGAGTCGTTCTCATTTCTTGTGTGTGTGTGTGCACTCTTTGTCCATTTCAATGCAACACAAAACCCCCGTCTCCATTCTTCCCACACCACGGCACTCGCACCCTACGCTCGCCACTAACAATGTCACTTGAACATGAATGATTCACCATCTAGTCGTCCGTATGACTAACGTTCTCAATAACCAGATTCATGCGGTAATGTGTGAACATTTGCGTTGTGCTGCTGCTGCGCGTTTTGAGTGCATTACATTATCACACAAAAAACATACCCACACGTACACAGACATACACGGTAAAAACATCGTTCTCACAGTCGATTCACACACTCCAACAGACGTAGCACTCTCACGGCACTAACTTTTTTGTTTAGATACCAAAATGTTAGCTGCGTCAAACTGCGTATCACCGAAATATCACCCTTGTTGTGGAAAACAACATTCATCAGCCACAACAGTCTAGAGCCAAAACACACGCGTTAGATGAAGCCAAATGTTATCCTCGTGTCCCGTCACTAATATACACATTAATTGGGATTACTCACAGAGTAGGGCAACGTGTCTTGCTAGAGAACAGTCCGCAGAGCGGATATCACAGAACTGAGTCTGAGATTCCTTCAAGTGACCTCTGCTGGTCCACGCAGTTGGGAGCGAGACTTTCCCAAATTGCTCTTCCACATGGAACAGCGTTTATCTCATGACAGTCAACCAGATACGTTTGCATTCTCAGAGTTTTAAATTCGTCAATTAAATACAGAATTGCAGAATGGGGGGCTTAGTCTATCAACTCACTCGACATTAGGTCTCGGTTAGCTCACAGACAAATGTCTGGACTTGAACCCATGCTTCTGAGTGGCGCTAGCTCAGCACTCTGAGCTCTGAGTCACCTCCGATGCGAAGTTGTTTTAAGACTGCGCAAATGTCGATGAGCAGTCAAAGGTTCTGATGTACATTGGTGGTGATGAGATTGTAGCCAGGGGTTGAACCCAGTTGACCATGCCACTGGGCCCATGGCACTAAAGTGTAGATGTTGAGTTCTATATCAGGTCTGTAGGATAGATGATAGAGTTGTGTGTCGTAATATAGACGACGTTTGAAGGAAATAACACAAACCTGATGGACTGTTGACATTCAGCTGTAGATACCCAATGTCTTGCATGTTTTGTGGAAACACCGTGACCTCACAGCGATATTTCCCAGAGTCGTTGGTTTTGATGTCACTGACGGTAATGGAGGCGTCACACTTGGACTCATCACCCATCCAGGTGGCGTGTAAAGGCCATTGTCCATCTCCATTGGGGAATTTATAAAGCTGTGTTCAACAAAAGCGAGAGCATGCACTGATCAAAGATGTATGTATGTTGTATTATGTTGTATGTGTGTTGTATGTATGTTGAACTTCTTTGGCACAGTGCATAGCCAACCATGCTAATCGGAGGTGCGGGGGAAGGACAACAACTAAACACAAACATCAGTTTTAAAGAAACGAGTCTTTCAATCTAGATGATTTAAAAGTGAGTAGCTCCAGTGGCTTCTTAATATCGGAAGGCAGAGCATTCAAGATGGCCGCAGCAGCGCATGTGACACCATTACAATTATAGACTGATCATTTCTTTGTCAGTGGGCAAACGTACAAAATCAGCAGGGGATAAAATACTTTTTTCCCTCACTGTATGTACGGACGTTATCACATCACAATGTCATGTGACGTTTAGTTTTTGTACATATCAAACAGTCTAGCAGCACATGCATGATAATTGCATTGTCTACCAAAATGTATATCAATATAACCCTGGGAGAGAGTATTTTGAGACGGGGTTTGGGATTATCCACCAACAAACTAAGTTGCCTCTGTGGTAGCAGTTACATTGGGGAAACCAAACGACATGTCTCGGACCGCATCCGTGAACATAAAGCTGACCTGAAACACGGTAGGACAAACACCTCAGCCGTGGCAGATCACTGTTACAACTCAGTGGGCTCACATGACAGAGATTCGTTCATGAGGCGATCCACATATACAAACACAGAGACAATTTTAACCGAGAAGATGGATTCTGGCTTAGCAATCATTGGAAGGACGTAATAAACCATTTCGATACACATTAGGGTGGGTAAAATAATACATAGTGTTTTATTAAAATGTATAAGGTATAGGGTGGTTTATAGCAATACAGTATATAATTTAATGTTGGATTTATCTATGGCAGTATATAGTACGGTATATGCTCGTGTGATGTAAGAGAATAAAGTTTAGATGGAAGCATATTATATAATTTTTACGACGTAGAATTGTAATGTATTACTTGCTATTAGTAACTCAGCTTATTGTAGAGTATAGTAAGTATACTGATGGTGTTATGCAGTTTATACTTTAGTTTTTTATGTAGTTTATACTTTAGTTTTCTACGTGGTTGTTTAGTAACTGCAGCTACATATCATTAACATTCCTTTCCTTTGTTAATGCTACTCCCTGCACCCCCCCCCCCTTGGTGCTGCTGATCCTGCATAATGCATGGGCATAATATGACTTTGAAACCCCCCCGCCCACCTCCTACGCATTTCCCATGAATATGCTAAATTCCTCTTCATATGCACATTATTTTTGTTAAGGCGCTCTTCCACCTCCAACCCAGCTTATATATAAGCTCCTAGCTTGGTAGTGTCTCATTCTTCACCTGAAGATGGCTGCTTGCGTTGTAGCCGAAACGTCGTGAGAATTATTTTATTATGTTTTATTTGTATTATTTTATTACTTCCCTTCTACGTGACTTTACCGAAAGAACCAAGAAGATGTATCCACCAACCCTTCACCACTGGCTACGTATGTAAAGTCCTATAATTAACATCACTTGATACTACTCATGCTATTGTGTGTAGGGTGTGCAAGTATATATGCCTACTAAATACATTAATAAAATTGGGTGGTGGAAGGGGTAAAACTAAATTGGGGAGGGAGGGTCAACAATTTTTGGAAACCATTTAGATAAACTTTTTTATAGTTTTGTGGACGGACAAATGGACATACAAACGATCTAACCCAAAGCAACCTGTATTATGGATCACCCCCCACCCGCCCGTGTTCCGACAAACCACGTAGAGCCAAAGACGCGTTCTAAAAAGCCGCATTAGGCAAGGTTTTTCTGCATTCAGATGTCTTGCTAAGATAGAGAGATTTGTAACTCACCCTCTCTTCTTCACGTCCATCCCTCCTGAACCACTCCACCTGCGTGAGGGTAACGCCGCTGATTGTACAGGTGTAGTAGCAGGGCAGGAGAATCTTGCTGCCTGCTACGGCGTTCACTTTCTCTGGGGTGACGACCATAAATTCTAGGGAAACAACAACACACAGCGCCCACTTTAGTACATCTCGTATGAAAAAAGAGAATAGGTTTTACCCCTTCTGCCAATAAAACAGGAGGTGTGTTAAGATGTTGAAACGCCGAATATAAACCTTTTTCAAGACATTAAGTGTCGCATTGACCATGCACAGTACTCGTGGTGAACATGCAAACAGACGTGGCTCTAATAAGATATGAATTGTCTTTGAAACTGATTGTTCTACACCATAGGACAGACTTCTTTATGGCCTAGTCTCACCAGCTTTGTCAGACCAGAGAACGCCTCAAGGCAACAGTACAAAGACAATGCACGTATCAGAGCGTTTATAGCTTGGAGTGAGCAGCTGTATCACGTTCTGATGGCAATTGGACATCGGTGTTGATGAGATTTATAGCCAAGAGTTGAAGCCAGATATTTGTATCCTTATAGTGGCAACATGTCATCAGATGCAGAATCCATTGAATCCCTCAAAGTGCAGCGCAACCTTTCGTGTTAAGAGTATGGCCCACAGAAGTAGATGTCACACAACTACCTCTGACATCCCATGAAGTGACCTCTGGTCCATGTGTATGTGTGTGTGTTGAACTTCTTTAGCATCATACGTAGCCAACCATGCTAATCGGAGGTGCGAGCAAACAACAAAATAAACACAAGAAAGCATTTATAAAGAAATTAGTTTGTCAATTCAGATGATGTAAAAGTGCACAGCTCAGTAGCTTCCTGATATCGGAAAGAAGGGCGTTCCAGACGGTCGCAGAAGCGCATCCGAAAGCGCGCGGTGCAGTGACCGATGCCGAGCCAAAAGCCGCGGGGAGGATAACCAAAGATCGCGTGATGATGGTTTATACTCCTTGACGATCTCAGAAAGGTGGTACTGTGGGTTATTTGTGGCAAGAACTTTTTCTGTAATAAGTGCGACCTTATCTTGCAGTACCCATGTTATGTTTCGGTTTGGATCTAATTGTCCACGATCAACTGACGTTGGCTGTAATTGGCCACAGTCCCTTACGTTGTGGCAAGCTTCGGGGCCACTTCCTGGAGTCGTGGAGTTCTTCCATTACTAGTACATTTCATAAAAGCGTGGTTTAAAAAGTTGTTTTTAATATTACTTATTAACAAGCTTGTCCCCTCGTAACGATTCGTTAAATGTCTCGTTTCGTAGTTAAATAATGGATTACTTTATGAAAAATGAAACGGTTATTGGATGCTACTACGATTCTTGCTTGAGCATTACTTGTGTTAGAAGATCACTAAATTAGCTTCTATTGATTGTTATTTATTCATCATTCGTTTCCAGGTGCTCTCTAGCGCTTGTCACTGCCCAGTTAATAGTTAACTAGTGATGCTGGTGGTGATGATGACGATGGTGATGATGATGATGACGGTGATGATGACGACGGTGATGATAATATTGGTGGTGACCATGATGGTGGTGATGATGGTGATGATGGTGGTTGTGATGATGATGGCGGTGATTGTGATGGTGGTGGTGATGATGATGGTGGTTGTGGTGACGATCGTGGTAGTGACAATGATGAAGATGGTGGTGATGATGATGTTGGTGGTGACGATGATGGTGGTTATGGTTGTGATGATGGTGGTTATGGTCAAGATGGCGATGGTGATGAATTCGGGTTGAGCACGACCTGCTATTGAACTCACCTCGTGGTGTTCTTCCTTGGCGCTGAGCTCCGGACTCCGAGCCATTCTCAACCTCCGTGCTGCCAGCGACCGCCGTTCCTGCAGATTAATTAGAATCTCAGAATCAGAATTTATTTTACTTATAATGGAGGAAACCGATGAGTTATGAAGCTCTATTCCACAGATGATCCAGTAGGGCTACGGGGTAAGAACGTTACATTGATGATGGTCCCATTAGGGGCGCCACGGTGGCGAGAAGATGTTAACTACCTCGCCTGGTGTACAGGAGGTTGTGGGTTCGATCCCGACCCTGATGAGATGTTAACTACTTCGCCTGGTATACAGGAGGTCGTGGGTTCGATCCCGACCATGATGAGATGTTAACTACCTCGCCTGGTGTACAGGAGGTCGTGGTTTCGATCCCAACCCTGACGCCTGTTGTATTGACCGTGTATGTGTGTGTTTACGTGTGTGGGAATGTTGGGAGCAGTAGTGCAGTGATTAGCTCTATGCTGCGCTACGCACCTGGTGACCTGGGTTCGATTCCCACTCACAGCCAACACCGGTGACGATTATCTGAACCGGTCCTGGACCTCCTCTAGGTCGACTCAGGCCTCAAATGAGTACCTGGTCCGATGTGTAAACATCACCACTGGGGAGAGAAAGGCGGCCGGGCGTGGTGCTGGCCACTCAAACCCTCGTGTGCCGTTCCGGCCTTAATCAGTGCTGCTCGCTAACAGCACTTGCCCCAACAGTCTGTTGAGGATTCATACTCTTAGTTCTTTCGGTAAAGTCACGTAGGTAAAAATTTTTTTTTTTAATTTATTTTAATTTAAAATTTTTTACCTACTTGGTGACTTTACCGAAAGAACTAAGAGTATGAATCCTTGCAGTCACGAAAGCTTCAAATCTAGAATTAAGTCTGTTGAGGCTACGCGGGGGTCTTTGTCTTTTATGAACTTCGTTCAAGGCCATTGTGAACCTCCAAAGGTGAGAGACGCTCAGACGCAGATCGTGAACCGAGGATCTGAGTTGACTCAGCGTGTTCATGACATAGCCATTGTGAAGGTCTCGCACACCGCACCCACTGGGAAAGACCGTCAACGCACGACGTCTGATTGTTGTTTGTTGTTGTTCTAAGATGCAGAGATGACATTTTACATTCCAGCACAGCCAGACAGCCATGAAGCCAGGTAGCCAAGCACGCTATAGTAGTGACGCGTTTATTTGTCAGTAAATATGAGGAAGTGGGGGGGGAACCCCAAAACCAATATAGCGATGTCGAGTCTCGCTTGCGCAAGTCACGAGACACAAATAGGCAATACAGACCCTGGCGACGCTGCTGCTGTGTATTTGGAGTCTGCGTCTCTCTCCCCGTGGTGGTCGCTGCGTGGATTTTATCACTCCGAGTCCTCTGGTTTTTCCCTTCATTTAGAATCAACGTCACCACGAGTTCAGTGTCTTTGTCTGCTGCTATCAATGTCCACGTGATGATGATTATGATGATATCAGCCACGTGTCTGAGCTGCTGTCATCAGTGATGTACCAGCTCGCTTCTGATACAATATCTACACAGCAGCTGAGTGGGTCTTACAGCTGGTGACACAAACTTAGTTTAGTTGTAGTGTGGGGCTCTATGGGACTCTATGGGTCTCTATGGGTCTCTATTATGAGTATAGGTCTCTGTGGGTCTGTATGGGTCTGAGTATGGGTCTCTATGCGTGTCTATGCATCCAGAGTCTTTATCTGCTGCTATCAATGTCCCCGTAATGATGATGATGATGATATCAGTCACGTGGTTGAGCTGCTATGATTATGATAATTGTTTTTTAACCCTTTTATCTGGCAACAAAACTGACACCTTTTTTACAAGGAGTTATGTTTGCATAGACCACAATACCTGCAGTCGTAATGCAAACAAAAAACATAACTCTGATAATGATATGCACTGTCCTTGAAGTTGATTGGCCCACACCCGAGACAGCTTTTCTTAGAGCCTAGTCTCACATGGTGTTGGACCAGAAAAAAAAGTGTCAGTTTTGTTGCCAGATAAAAGGGTAAAAAAATGTTTAAATCATATTTTGCTACTGGCAAAGGAGGTTCCATGAGGCTGCTATGATTAGTGATGGCCCAGCCTCGCTTCTAAAAAGGAGCTAAGTAGCTCAGGGAGCTTTAACTGGTACAATACAAAACATTGTTTCGCGTTTCTTCTTTTTTCAAAGGTGCGTGCCGGCCTTCATAGGTGCTACTCGCTAACTGCACATGCCCCAAAAGTCCTTTGAGGCTATACAGGCGGGATCTTTGTCTTTGAACTGATTTTAAATCTATGGACCGTGCTGAGTCTATGGGCAATGTAGAGTTTAAATCTTGACTTAAAGCTTTCGTGACTGCAGGAATTCATATTCTTTGGGTCTATTGGTAAAGTCACGTAGAAAGGTTTGCTATTTTCTTTCAACCTATCTACGTGACTTTACCGAAAGACCCAAGGAATGGTGTTCAGTTTATGGGCAATGTTGAGTCTACAGGTAGTGTTGAGTCTATGGTGCAGTGTTGAGTTTATGGTGCAGTGTTCAGTCTATGGGCAGTGTTGAGTCTATGGGCAGTGTTGAGTCTATGGGCAGTGTTGAGTCTATGGTGCAGTGTTGAGTCTATGGTGCAGTGTTGAGTTTATGGTGCAGTGTTCAGTCTATGGGCAGTGTTGAGTCTATGGTGCAGTGTTGAGTCTATGGGCAGTGTTGAGTCTATGGTGCAGTGTTGAGTCTATGGGCAGTGTTGAGTCTATGGTGCAGTGTTGAGTCTATGGGCAGTGTTGAGTCTATGGGCAGTGTTGAGTCTATGGGCAGTGTTGAGTCTATGGGCAGTGTTGAGTCTATGGTGCAGTGTTGAGTCTATGGTGCAGTGTTGAGTTTATGGTGCAGTGTTCAGTCTATGGGCAGTGTTGAGTCTATGGTGCAGTGTTGAGTCTATGGGCAGTGTTGAGTCTATGGTGCAGTGTTGAGTCTATGGGCAGTGTTGAGTCTATGGTGCAGTGTTGAGTCTATGGGCAGTGTTGAGTCTATGGGCAGTGTTGAGTCTATGGGCAGTCATCTTCTTGGTTCTTTTGGTAAAGTCACGTAGAAGGGACGTAATAAAATAAAAATAAAACACAATAAAATAAATTCTCACGACGTTTCGGCCACAACGCAAGCAGCCGTCCTCAGGTGAAGAACAGGGCCGTCGGAAAGCCAGCGTCCGAAGGACGACAGCCCTGTTCTTCACCTGAGGACGGCTGCTTGCGTTGTGGCCGAAACGTCGTGAGAATTTTATTTTATTATGTTTTATTTTATTATTTCCCTTCTACGTGACTTTACCGAAAAAACCAAGAAGATGAATCCCTGCAGTCACGAAAGCTTTAAATCGAAATCTATGGGCAGTGCTGAGTCTATGGAGTTTGTGAATAGTCACTCCGTGTGACGTACCGTGTGACGTACTGTGGAGCGGGCATGACAAAACACGCGCACGTTCTCAGGCGCCTTGACGGGCACAGAGAATAGGAAATGTCACGATCAGCTGATTTGTAAAAAACGTTTGCAAATTGCAAACAGATTCCTTGAATACCCCAAAGGAATCGATGTTCCTGTTTGTTCGACTTACAGGGCCGTACATGCCCAATCACACCTCCTCTTTGTCACACACAAATACAAACATCCCTCACAGTGAATGGCAGAGGTGGGACAAAGTCATTGTTATGCAAGTCCAAGTCGAGTCGCAAGTCATCAAATTCATGACTCGAGTCTGACTCGAGTCCAAGTCACATGACTCGAGTCCACATCTCATAGGTGGGACAAAGTCATTGTTATGCAAGTCCAAGTCGAGTCGCAAGTCATCAAATTCATGACTCGAGTCTGACTCGAGTCCAAGTCACATGACTCGAGTCCACACCTCTGGACTGAATGGCAGCACCTACTAAGGCCGGCACGGCACACGAGGGGGTGGGTGGCCAGCATCACGCCTGCCCGGCCGCATTTGTCTCCCCAGCGGCGACATTTACAGGTCTCTGTGTGAGTCTATACGTCTCTCTGTGTCTGGGTCTCTATTTGAGGCTAAGTTGACCTAGGGGATTCTCCAAGACCGGGGTCAGACAATCGTCACTGCTGTTGGTGGTGTTGTCCATGAGCTGGAATCGAACTCGGGTTTCTCCCGGGCTCGGAGCGCAGCGCTAACCGCTGCACCACCGCTCTACGCACACCACACTCACGCTCACCACACACACACACTCACACGCTCACACACTCATACACTCATACACACCACACTCACATACACCGCGCTCACACACACTCATACACACTCACACACACCATACTCACACACGCTCACACACACCACACTCACACACTCACACACACCACCCTCACACACTCATACACACACACACACTCACAAACACCACACTCACGCTCACACACTCACACATACTCACACACACCACACTCACACACACACACACGCACACTCTCACACACCACACTCACACACACTCACACACCACACTCACACACACTCACACACACCACACTCACACACACCACACTCACACTCACACACACCACACTCACGCTCACACACTCACACACACATACACACACCACACTCACACACTCTCACACACCACACTCACACACACTCACACACACCACGGCGCATTGAGAGTTGTGCAAACACGGCCATCGTGAACCTCACTTCTCTGCGGTTATAAAAGGGAGAGAGAGACCCTGACCTAGGACTTGGAACTCGTAATTATATTCATGAGTGACAAAACATCTCCAGACTGTGCTGTTGGTGGCCATGTGCCAAGGTGAAGGTTGCATTCTGTGTGTGAGTCTATGGGTCTCTGTGTGAGTCAGTGGGTCTCTGTGTGAGTCCATGAGTTTCTGTGTGAGTCCATGGGTTTCTGTGTAAGTCAGTGGGTCTCTGTGTAAGTCTGTGTGTGGGTCTCTGTGTGAGTCGGTGGGTCTCTGTGAGTCGGTGGGTCTCTGTGTGAGTCGGTGGGTTTCTGTGTGAGTCTGTGGGTCTCTGTGTGAGTCCAGTGGTCTCTGTGTGAGTCAGTGGGCCTCTATGTGAGTCGGTGGTTTCTGTGCGAGTCTGTGGGTTTCTGTGTGAGTCTGTGGGTCTCTGTGTGAGTTGGTAGGTCTCTGTGTGAGTCGGTAGGTCTCTGTGTGAGTCGGTGGGTCTCTGTGTGAGTTGGTAGATCTCTGTGTGAGTCGGTAGGTCTCTGTGTGAGTCGGTGGGTCTCTGTGTGAGTCGGTGGGTCTCTGTGTGAGTCGGTGGGTGGCCAGCACCACGCCAGGCCTTCATAGGCGCTGCTGCTGCTACTCGCTAACAGCACTTGCCCCAACATCATGTTGAGGCTATAAGGGGGATCTTTGTCTTGTTTGCGTGTTATCTCTTGCGCGCGTGTGTGGGTGGTGCCTCTCCAACTAACGCAGACGGTTTATCGGAGTTTATAGTTTTATGGATTGTTTTATAGTTGAGTGAAGGGCGATGTAACGACTTGCATGTGGACTGTGCTCGTGCCGTAATTAACGACACCCTGAGACTCAGCAGTGCCCACAGACTCAGCACTGCTACCCATAGACTCAACACTGCTACCTATAGACTCAGCACTGCTACCCATAGACTCAGCACTGCTACCCATAGACTCAGCACTGCGAGCCATAGACTCAACACTGCTACCCATAGACTCAACACTGCTACCCATAGACTCAACACTGCTACCCATAGACTCAACACTGCTACCCATAGACTCAACACTGCTACCCATAGACTCAACACTGCTACCCATAGACTCAGCACTGCTACCCATAGACTCAACACTGCTACCCATAGACTCAGCACTGCTACCCATAGACTCTACACTGCTGCCCATAGACTCAACACTGCTACCCATAGACTCAACACTGCTACCCATAGACTCTACACTGCTGCCCACAGACTCAACACTGCTACCCATAGACTCTACACTGCTACCCATAGACTCAATACTGCTACCCATAGACTCAGCACTGCTACCCATAGACTCAGCACTGCTACCCATAGACTCAACACTGCTACCCATAGACTCAACACTGCTACCCACAGACTCAACACTGTTACCCCATAGACTCAACACTGCTACCCATAGACTCAGCACTGCCACCCATAGACTCAACACTGCTACCTATAGACTCAACACTGCTACCCATAGACTCAACACTGCTACCCATAGACTCAACACTGCTACCCATAGACTCAACACTGCTACCCATAGACTCAACACTGCTACCAATAGACTCAACACTGCTACATAGGCTCAGCACTGTTACCCCATAGACTCAACACTGCTACCCATAGACTCAACACTGCTACCCATAGACTCAACACTGCTACCCACAGACTCAACACTGTTACCCCATATACTCAACACTGCTGCCCATAGACTGAGCACTGTTACCCCATAGACTCAACACTGCTACCAATAGACTCAACACTGCTACCCATAGACTCAACACTGCTACCAATAGACTCAACACTGCTACATAGGCTCAGCACTGTTACCCCATAGACTCAACACTGCTACCCATAGACTCAACACTGCTACCCATAGACTCTACACTGCTACCCATAGACTCAATACTGCTACCCATAGACTCAGTACTGCTACCCATAGACTCAGCAGTGCCCCTGTACATGAAGCAGTACCCCTCTTTAGCCTCCATTCCTCTCTGAGAGCCTCCTCCCCTCTTCTCCATCGCCCATCCCACTCCTCTTCTCCCGTCTCAACACTCCACTCCGTCCCTCTCGTGACCCCGACGTGACCCCCACGTGCCCCCCACGTGACCCCTGCTCCAGACACTCCACCCTCAGCCTCGCTCAGCGCTTGCCCCATCAGCCTGTTACAGGCTACACGTGGTGGTGGTGGTGGTGGTGGTGATGCTACTTACCAATGAAAAATAGTAGTACTATTGGTACTATTGGTGATGTTGTTGTTGTTGTTCCAGGTTTAGAATTCGCGTCCATTCCTTTACGAATGGAGGACAGGAATTCTGCAAAATGAACAAGTTACAAACAATTTACAAAGTAATTCATCGTTTGGCATGAGGGTCACATCTCCCCACTTCACCGCGCGGCAAGACTCGTCAACACGAGACAGGGAATCTCAACGGGAGCTCTCTCTCAGCTGGTGGTTAAATAAAGGACGTCAATCATAAGGGACAATTCATCTCAATGGGGTCTGAATCACAGCGCAGTCCAATCGGTTCCCCAGCTGGTGAAGGCCACGACAGCATTGCACGCCTCTCACCTCCCTGTCCGTGTTGTTCTTGACTTGCATCCCACTGGGATTTTTGCACACAGAGTTGGTGTACGGTGCTTTTTCTGCAATATGTTGCTGTCTTTTCTTGGATTTTCTCCTTGCACTCAGTCACATAGTCACTTTAAGATATTTTCCTGTTCGTGTTTTAGTTTTCTGTTTGTTGTGGTTGCACCCGATTCAAGAGCCGCATGGCTCACAGGGCTACACCTAATACATGAACTTGAACTTCTCTCACCTTAGAGGTACGCGCGTGAAATACCAAACAAACGATCCCAGTCTAACTTCTACTAACAGACTGTCGGTACTCATTTGAGGCTGAGTCGACCTTAGGGCAGTCCCGGGACCGGCACAGATCATCGTCACCCGCGGGTGTTGAGCCAAGTTTCAAGTTTCATGTATTAGGTATATCCCTGTGAGCCATTCGGCTCTTGAATCGGGTGCAACCGCAACAAACAGAAAACTAAAACACGAACAGGAAAACATCTTAAAGTGACTATGTGACTGAGTGCAAACAGAAAATCCAAGAAAAGACAGCAAAATATTGCAGAAAAAAGCACCGTACACCAACGCTGTGTGCAAAAATCCCAGTGGGATGCAAGTCAAACAACAACAACCACAAGACAACTTAGATTAAGGCCATCAGTCTAACTCTGTACTCTCTGTACTACAACAAACAAACATGGCCAAACCGAAAAACTTTTAAAAAATCACCAAAATAACAGCCCCGAGCGGGAATCGAACTCGTGTCGCCGGGTTCGTTCCGCTACTCGCTGCCACTGCCGCTCCGCACACACAAAGTGCAAAGATCAAAGTTCTCGACTCGCTCGACTGCACAAAGACAAAGATCACCCACGTAGCCTCTAACAGACTGCAGGGGCAAGTGCTGTTAGCGAGTAGCAGCGCCTGTGAAGGCTACCGGCACTGTGGCACACGAGGGGGTGGGTGGGTGGCCGGCACCACGCCCGGCCGCCTTTGTCTCCCTAGTGGCGATGTTTACGACATTTGAGGCTGAGTCGACCTACACACACATATCGCCTCGCACGCTTTGGGATGCGCTTCTGCGGCCGTCTGGAACGCTCTTGCTTGCGCCACTAAGTGACTGTGACGTCACCACGTCGCCCGTGCCAGGCTAGGTGCACTCACACACACACACTTACACACTCACACACTTACACATTTACACACTTACTCACACTCACACACACTTACACTCACACACACTTATTCACACTCACACACTTACACACTCACACACTCACTCGCAAACTCACACACTTGCACACACTTACATACTCACACACACTTACTAACACTCACACACACTTATTCACACTCACACACTTACACACTCACACACTTACACACTCACACACTTGCAAACTCACACACTTGCACACACTTACATACTCACACACACTTACTCACACTCACACACCTACAAACTCACACACTTACACACTCACAAAGAGTTAAATCCTCACCGTTGTTAGCCCAGTCACAGCTCCGTGGGGTGAACGATGATGATTCGATGCACGCGTTGAGTGGCACCGCGTGTGTGTGTAGAGTGTGCGTGTGTGAGTGGCTATCACTGCGTGTATATCAATGCACAGTGGGTGGTGCTACCTGCCCCGTCACACTCTGACAGCCCATGGGTGCTTCACCACCCCCACCCCCTCTCCGTGTTAGACGGCTGTGACTCACAGAAGGAAGTGAGATGACTTTGGGGTTCTCTGGCCCAAGGGGTGGGTGAGGTGCTGCACAAACAACGTCACAGATGTTAACTGTATTGTTTGGGTCTTTCGGTAAAGTCACGTAGATAGCTTTAAAGAAAATAACAAGAAACTAAAAATAGGTTTCGATCGCTTGTGTTGCGATCGAAACGTCGTAGTTTTTCTTATTTTCCTTGAACCTATCTACGCGACTTTACCGAAAGACCCGAAGAATGTGAATTCCTGCAGTCAACAAAAGCTTTAAGTCAAGAGATGTTAACCACCTCGCCTGGTGTACAGGAGGTCGTGGGTTCGATGCTGAGATGTTGACCACCTCGCCTGGTGTACAGGAGGTCGTGGGTTCGATGCTGAGATGTTGACCACCTCGCCTGCTGTACAGGAGGTCGTGGCTTCAATCCCGACCCTGACGCCTGCTGCTGTATATTTGGAGTTTGCGAGTTACTCTCCCCGTGGTCGCGTGGATTGTCTCCATGTCCTCCGGGATTCCCCTCCACATTCAGAATCGACGTCGCCACGAGTTTGGCTGCTGCTATCAATGTACACGTGGTGGTGATGACATCAGCCACGTGGTTGAGCTGCTTTAATTAGTGATGGCCCATCTCGCTTCTGATTAAAGAGCTGCACAGCTCAGTGGGGTCTAACACCTGGTAACAATGCACATAGTTAAAATTTCGATTTAAAGCTTTCGTGACTGCAGGGATTCGTCTTCTTGGTTCTTTCGGTAAAGTCACGTAGAATGGAAATAATAAAATAATAATACAACATAATACAATAATTCTCACGACGTTTCAGCCACAACGCAAGCAGCCGTCCTCAGGTGGAGAACAGGTCTGTCGAGAAGATAGAGTCTGAATGACACACCCCAGGCTTGGAGCGTCTATTTAAGCTGGGATGGAGGGGGGAAGAGCGCCTTGACAAAATAATTTGCATATCAAGAGGAATTTAGCATATTTATGGGAAATGCAGATATGCGATTAGTACTACTTGTGAAATGCGTAGGAGGTTTATGCAGGATTAGCAGCATCCAAGGGAGGGGATAGGGGTAACATCCCAGCTTAAATAGACGCTCCAAGCCTGGGGTGTGTCATTCAGACTCTGTCTTCTCGACAGACCTGTTCTTCACCTGAGGACGGCTGCTTGTGTTGTGGCCGAAACGTCGTGAGAATTATTTTATTATGTTTAATTTTTATTATTTTATTATTTCCATTCTACGTGACCGAAAGAACCAAGAAGATGAACATAGTTTAGTTGTAGTGTGGGTCTCTGTGGGTCTATGGGTCTCTGGGTGTCTATGGGTTTCTATGGGTCTCTATGTGTTTAGAGTATTTGGCTGGCGTATAAATGTCCGCGTGATGATGATGATATCAGCCACGTGGCTGAGCTGCTGTCATCAGTGATGTACCAGCTCGCTTCTGATACAATATCTACACAGCAGCTCAGCGGGGTCTTACACCTGGTGACATAAACTTAGTTTAGTTGTAGTGTGGGTCTCTGTGGGTGTCTGTGGGTCTCTGTGAGTATGGGCCTCTGTGGGTCTCTGTGGGTGTCTATGAGTATGGGTCTCTGTGGGTGTCTATGGGTCTCTATGGGTGTCTGTGTCTATGGGTCTTTGAGTATGGGTCTCTGTTAGTGTCTATGGCTCTCTGTGGGTGTCTATGGGTCTCTGAGTATGGGTCTCTGTGGGTCTCTATGGGTCTCTGAGTATGGGTCTCTATGAGTGTCTATGGGTCTGTGGGTCTCTATGAGTATGTGTCTTTGTGGGTCTCTATGGGTCTCTGAGTATGGGTCTCTATGAGTGTCTATGGGTGTCTATGGGTCTCTGTGGGTCTCTATGAGTATGGGTCTCTGTGGGTCTCTATGGGTCTCTGAGTATGGGTCTCTGTGGGTGTCTATGGGTCTCTATGAGTATGGGTCTCTGTGGGTGTCTATGGGTCTCTATGAGTATGGGTCTCTGTGGGTCTCTGTGGGTGTCTATGAGTATGGGTCTCTGTGGGTGTCTATGGGTCTCTATGGGTGTCTGTGTCTATGGGTCTCTGAGTATGGGTTGTGGGTGTCTATGGCTCTCATTGGGTGTCTATGGGTCTCTATGAGTATGGGTCTCTGTGGGTCTCTATGGGTCTCTGAGTGTGGGTGTCTATGGGCCTCTATGTATTTCTGTGCTTTCTAGAGTATCTGGCTGCTGCTATCAATGTCCACGTGGTGATGATGATGATGAGATCAGCCTCTTGGCTCAGCTGATATCACTTCTGATTAAAGCTGCACAGCAGCTCAGTGTGGTCTTACCTGGTCATCTAAACATCGTTTAAGTATTGATGTTAAGCTTTCGTGACTGCAGGGATTCATATTCTTGGTTCTTTCAGTAAAGTCACGTAGAAGAGAAATAATAAAATAATATAAATATAAAACATTACAAATATTCACACCTGATGATGATTGCTTGTGTTGCAGTCGAAACGTCGTGAGAATTTGTATTTTTTATATTTATATTATTGTATTATTTCCCTTCTACGTGACTTTACCGAAAGAACCAAGAATATATAGTTTAAGTATTTTAGTAAAAACTTAAACTCATCACGAGAAGCCTCAGAATCTTTATCTGAGACCAGAAGAATCCGATGAGCTATGAAGCCCTTTTGTGCACAGATGTCCAGTCACGGCACTGGGTCAAAATGTGTCAACAACAAACTGAAGATCGGAGTGCAAAGCAGAGGAAAGGTAAACCAATCAATTGAAAAATATCCAAATAAAAGTAAACTTTATAGTTGTTTATCTTACCAGGTAGGGTCCACTCAGCTATTAGCTTATTTTTCAGAAGCGACCACGGTGCACATGTAGTGGTGTTTATTCACGCGGACAACTTCTTTTTAAATCCTTTATATTAAGTTCGCTTGCTTACTTGCGTGCTTGCTTGCTTGCTTACGACCGTGCAAATCTTTCGGTCGTTTTTTAACCCACTTCCCGTGATCCAATCGAGCTGACAATTTGCACACAGACTCGTTGTGCGAGACAATTAATGTTCGTGAAAAACATTTTCCAAAATTTTACACTGTTTAGGGAAAACTAATTAAATATTTAATTACCAATTGCTTAATACTGACAGACAATCATCTGACCCATAGGTGGCAGCCATCTCAAGCCAGAGGACGAGAGGACTCTAGCCGCCACGCATATAAAGGATTTATAGTGAAAAACTTAGTTTTTACGGGTGATACTTATTCTCCTGTGTCACTTTATTCGAAGCATCCCACACGGAGGCTCCTCACATTCCACCACTCTTCTCTCCCTCTCTTGCTCCGCTATTCTGCTACTCCAAGCTCTCTCTTTCGCTTGCTCCGCTATTCTGCTACTCCGAGCTCTCTCTCTCTCTGGCTCCACTAGCCTGTTATCGACTAGCTTCTTACTGTATTCTCCGCTAGCTTCTCACTCCACTAACCTCTCACTGAATCTCTGCTCGCCTATTCTCCGCTTGCCTAACACACTCACTCAGGGTTCCGCTAGCCTCTCCCCCGTTAGCCTGTTACTACACCCACACCTACAACCTCGCCCGTGCCCCCAGCGGGGGTTCAGCCAACACCGCTGAGGAGGACGAGGTGTAGAGGGCGAAGTCCCGAACTTCTCTTGTATTGATTCTTCACTTCTTCATCTCCAACCAACTCAACCCCGTTGCTTCACACGTTCCCCTTATATCCCCCTCCTCATTCAGTGTCCTCAGGTGGTCCTCGTTAAGCCGGCGTCCTTCCGGCGTCTCCTGTACATGCTCCCCCCCTTATTGCCTGGATCTCTCGCCTTCTTGGCGCCTACTCCATGTTTGCATTTGCAGCCAGCCAATCACTGCCTCTTTCCCTAATTGCTGGCGTCTCTCTGCTGTCTCCCAGGCCACACGCTTGCACCTGCTCGTCCTCACTGTTTGCAACCCCGTACATGAATGCAACTGCTGTTTGCAAACCCTGTGCACTTTACGCCACTCCACATACATTGTCAGAGCAGGTATGTTTGCATGTGTAAAGACGACTCGGATGCACTTGTCTTGAGATGCTTTCTTTATTTAAGCAGTCACGTGCTCACTCGGACAGGTGGAGACCCCACTGCAACAGCGTGAGTCTCCCACGCATTCCCCTTATATACGGCGCGTGGCCACGCCCCTGTCCCGTGGCCACGCCCAAGACAAGCTGACTCCAGTCCTCTTACGTCACCTGGCCACACCCCTATTCTCGATCGATCCCGTGGCCACTTGTCCACTCGCACTGCAGGCTGGCTCCCCTGTCATCACCTCCCATTTAGCCACTCGTCCATTCACACTGCAGGCTGACTCCCCTGTCATCACCTCCCGTGGCCACTAGTCCACTCGCACTGCAGGCTGACTCCCCTGTCATCACCTCCCATGTGGCCACTAGTCCACTCGCACTGCAGGCTGACTCCCCTGTCATTACCTCCCATGTGGCCACTAGTCCATTCACACTGCAGGCTGACTCCCCTGTCATCACCTCCCATGTAGCCACTCGTCCATTCACACTGCAGGCTGACTCCCCTATCATCACCTCCCGTGGCCACTAGTCCATTCACACTGCAGGCTGACTCCCCTGTCATCACCTCCCGTGGCCACTAGTCCATTCATACTGCAGGTAGGCTCCACTGTCATCACCTCCCGTGGCCACTTGTCCATTCACACTGCAGGTAGGCTCCACTGTCATCACCTCCCGTGGACACTAGTCCATTCACACTGCAGGCTGACTCCCCTGTTATTACCTCCCGTGGCCAATAGTCCACTCGCACCATAGGTTGACTCTACTGTCATTACACATGTGTAGAGTAATAGCGCTGGCTGCTGATGGAAAGTGGTAACTGCAGTGTACGGCGGTACACACGTCAGCAGGTGACAGTACACACGGGGGGAAAGATAACTAAGGGTAAAGCTCAGAAAGGTGTCCATCTGGAAGTCCCGATAACCTGCTGGTAGGTTCCAGAAGGGGGGCGTGGCTAGGGCGGAGCGAGGCTACGCCGGGAGGATAAGAGGGGGCCCCCAGCAAGAGTTTGGGGCTGTTGCTGGAAGCGGTTCCCATCGCCGTGCTGTCGTCTCACCATCGCCGCCGTCTTTGGCATAGCAGGTGTGCATTTTCTACACACCGCACGAAAACCTACGTAAACAATGACGGTCATATAGATGGTAATCTATGCGCACCTCACACACCAACCCCGCGCCGACAACCTGCAGCCCCGCGCTCGCTTTCTCACACACCCCGCCCCGCACAGTCGCTCCACTCAAAAATCACAGACACCACGCCGAAGTTCACCCACACACACAGAAATCACACTACACCGATCTTCTGAACTGAAGTTTATTAATGGCGCGTCTTAAGAAAACCCTGTGCGGCCCGGAGTAAATATTCTGCGAGCAGCGCCTAGCCTATCCCTTTTCAATCCCTGGGTGTACTCCCACTCTACTTTTCACCTCGCAGATGCACTCACGGTGTCGCACGGACGCTGTGGGAGTCGGAGGCACGATGATCCGAGAGGTCTCTGCCTGGGGTCGAGTCGTATCGGAGCTCGCTAGCATCTCTCGGACGCTGCGAGCGGCTGGGAGTCGGGCCGGGCGGCGAATGGCTGGAGGAGAACTTCCTAACGTTTTTCCGCTCCCTCCTTTTATACCCTCGGAATCCTAAGATCCAGGGTCACGTGGTGTTATCCTGCACGGCCAATCGGGTGCCTACCTTTCGATTTAAAACCGATGCCCCGCCATTACCTGGAGCGTTACTCTCCGGTGCACCTTAACCCATTGCCTACGCACCTGTCCTCCCCACCCCGGCCGCAACCGGTTTGGTCGGAGTGACCGTCCCGCGGAATACACAATCTGCAGCAGGTCCAGGAATTTCCCTCCCACCTCCTCGTCTGCGCTGCCCGCGTAATATTTCCTCCCCTGGCCCCTCCCCCGTGTTGTGAGTGTCTCATTGTGGTTAGCCCGGTGAGCTTCTTCGCGCCCATACAATTTTAAGCCAATTCAATGGAGCCACAATGCAATTTGGCCTGGAAGGGGTCGGCCAATCTCCTGGCACCGGGAAACCGTGGGGCATCCCCGCTAGGGGCCCCTCGGGTAAAAACCCATGGTACCAGGTGACCCCCCCACGAGACCCTACGTGGGTGCGTGTTGTGTGTTTAGTGGGGGTGTGCGTGCGTTCATGTGGAGGGGTGCGAGGGGATAGCGGCGCTGGTAGAGTTGCTCCGTTGCTGTGGCACCACATATCCGCCTGCTCTGCCCTCCATTGTTGTTGAAGGGCGACTGCCTCCAGCTGCTCAGCAACATCCTTCACGAACCTCCGTCAAAGAGGCCGATCTTGACACCACTGGTTACGTTCATCGGCAAGTCCACTCAGCACACACACACGTGCACAGTGTGCCACTGAAATACCGCGCTAATTCTGGGGTGGGCTTCCCCAAGTCATTATACATTTTCTAAAACAAAGTAAGTTCTATGAAGACCAAACCAAGCCTAATTACTGCTTGTAATTATATTGCTTTAAAACATCATAACAGAAGAATCGATCATTCAGCAAAACATAAAAGAGTATTATTGACTCGAGCTGCGAGCCCGAATTTAAGCAACTTGTTCAGCACTCCCTTCTCTTCCCAGACAGTCTGGACCATCCTTCTCGCATTCACAACCTCCAAGCAGTGCCGGATTATCCTAGTGGCAAAAGTAGCACATGCTAATTATCAGTGTCTTAATATTGTAGTAGCAAATGTAGCACATGCTACTTATCAGAGTCTTCTTATCCTCGTAACGTAACAAAAGTAGCACATGCTACTTTTCAGTGTCTTATTATCCTAGTAGCAAAAGTAGCATATGCTACGGGCCCCGCACTTTCAAGGGCCCCACACTAAATGCTTTCAAGCTATCAATTCCGGTTCAGTGATTCTGCACTTGCTCTATTACTATAGTACTATACCACCTTCAACTTTTATGAACGACTGGGTGTTTAAGGTTAGCGATTTGTTGTATTATCTGGCTGTATAGCAGATGAAAAAATACAATTAATTAAATGTTCAAGTTAAAAATGTATGTTATAATATTGACGTGTTTTTTTACAAAAAATTGTAGGGCCCCTTTATAACATATGCTATAGGCCCCGCACAAGCTTCATCCGGCACTACCTCCAAGTTGTTTACCCTATCCTGGCCACGTGATTCGTAGAGTCTTGCACGTGCCCCTGCATGCATCGTAACAGGGGGGGGGGGGGGGGGGGGGGGCTTCATTCCAGCCTCAAGCACCCGACTCGTGACGTAAAGTCACTTCCCGTGCCATGACAAACTTGCGGTGACGAACACAACGGTCCCCCATGATGTAGCCTTGACCAGTCAGTCGAGGCAAGTGCTGCTAGCGAGTAACACCTCGAGAGGGTAGCTGGTTCTTAGCGCAGTGCACGCACACAAACACACACAGGAAGAATGACCCTGACGAGAGTGGCTCCTGCTTCATGCCTCTCTCGCTCTCACCTCATCTTCTCCAACTGGGTTCATTGGCTGCATTTCTTGAGGCCTGTTGAGAGAGAAGTGGACACGCGTCGATCACACATCCCCATCCTCGCCCACCTGCAGCCTGTGTCCCTGGCACGGTTGGGAGTCTAACCCACGCCTAACACCTGCCTGGCACCCGCATGGAACCATTGACCACAGCAAACACTGACGCTGATTTGACAGACATCCTTTATTTAACTACGTGAGAGCCCATTGAGTTCACCATCTTCTATAACTGACGCAGTCTCACATGACCACCCCCACTTATATGGAGCCCCTGTCACTGACAGCAGCCACGGCTGGGAGTCTAACTCAGGGGTCCCAGCTGCCAGGAACTCACGCAGGCTCCACTGAGCACAGCTCTGAGTCACGGGCAGGCAGGGAGCTAGGAGTCAAACTCAGGCCCTTGCAGAGGGCTGGCTCAGGGTCTCTGGCGTGGCCATTGTGAGCCGTGTTCTATCACTCACTGTGAGGTTCTGGTGCAAGTGCGGTCGATACTCACGAAGCTTCTGGTTCTATTGGCTGACTTGGTCTCATCCTCCTCATTCTCCAGCAGTACAAAACAACTCCAACAGCAACAACCAGAGAAGCAACAATGACTCCAAGGGCGATGCCAGCTACAGTTGATGGAGCTAGAGTTGAAGCTGGACTTGAAGTGGGTCTTGCATCTGTCGGTTCTATTAAACACAAACACAGACGACACAGAAACACATGAACACCTAAGAGATGCACGCAGTCAACGTCTTCTTCCTCTTCCTGCCATGTCCCCCTCCTCTCGTGCGGTCTCTGCCCTGCAGCTCCTCCTGCTCTGCTCGTTGCTGCCTTGGGCCACCTCCGCGTCTACTCCCCAGTGCCTCGAATCCGCCGCGTTCGCCACTTCTACTCCCCTCGCTCTCGGCCTGCCCCTCTGTCTCTGCCCTGGTGCTTCCACGTTCATCGCCCTCGCGGTTGCCCCCTCCTCTACTAAGGCAGTCCCAGCCGTGTGAGCCGACTCGGTCTCTCCGCTCGAGTGAGATGAGCACCGCCACTCCCGCCTCCTTCTCCAGCTCTTCAGTTCTGACTGATCCAGTCCTGTGATCGCTGAGATCCATCGCACCATCCTCGTTTCTGTGCTACACAGCGTCTCTGCTCCTCCTGGTTGTCAGAAGGAGCAGACGTGCTCTGGCTTTATCGAATGCACGTTCTGGCTCTACGTGGTGCAAGACCTAATGAGGCCTGTTTTCCGTAACATGGGAGGTGATGTTTCGGCTGGACGCTAAGACTCATCTCAATGTCGAAAAGTAGTGCCGTGAGGGTGCTGCATCCATTGGAATGTGCGAATTAATCCACTGTAAGAACCATTTAATTACTACGCATCTTTTAGTGTGCGTGTTTTTGAGAATCTTTCGTATGAAAAAGTAACACACTCGACATGCACAGCGATGCAATGGGAATCTATTATTTGTCGAACGCGGTTCTGCCTAACACATCATTTACTAGGAACGTTTACCCCCGCGTACGGCGAGGCCTGCCTATGAATGTTAAATAGTGACGGTGCTATTATAACCGAGCCTAGAGGGAGGCCATTGTTCATGATTCTCCTGCGGCTGTGTTCACCAGCGAGGTGTTCACCCTCAAGGCACGGTTTGCCCAGCATCGTGTTCATTAGGTGAACGGTAGAACAGCTTTTGATGACTTTTTGGGCCAATGTCGGCAGCAGGCAATAATGCCAAATGGAGTCATGGACATCCAGCAGGAGAGGTCATCGCTGTGCCGGTTTCCTGTTGACGCCGTAAATCGCCTTGCAGCTCCCACATCAGCACTTGAAGTGAATCCGAATCAGAAACTTATTTCCTGAGTAGAGCCCCTTGAGCTAAGAAGCTCTTTTTCAACATCAAAACATTCCACATCCCACAAGTGGACAACAATCTCATGGGACACAGACAGAGAGAGACAGGAACTTAAGCTGCCATTGGCTCATTTAGACAACTCAACAAAGAGTCGAGTTTCTTATACTACAGGATGTGATATCTGTGAGGAATAACAAAGACCCTTTATACCTGTGATGGGGTGTAAGTGACGACGATCTCTGTAAGGGCTGATGCCAATGTTTATTAGGGGCTTACGCCTAGGAACTTAACAGGGCTTACGCCTAGGAACGTAACAAGTTTACGCCTAGGAGTTAATAGGGGCTTAAGCCCAACAGTTATTATGGGCTATCCTATATCTCCCCGAGGGAAGGGTACGGGGAGGTCCCTATTACCCAGCCAGGCTATTCAGGCTCTTCCCTCAGCACCGACCGAGAGATCAGCCAACTCAGTCGGCCGGGTGAAGTAGCTGCCCTAGCCTGGTGCTAATTCCCCCCTACCCTGGGTCCCGACTTCCAACTGCTCTCGTTCCCGTCCCCTGACGACGACCTCTTTCATATCACGGGTCCACGCTTATATCTCAGGGTGACAAGACGTCATCCCTCATACACCCCAGGGTGACATGACGTCATCAACTACTCCTCAACACCTGTGCCACAGAGTGAATTTTAGTTGTAAATCTGGACAATAAAGATAATTTGCAATCTCGCTTAGCGAGAATGATAAAGCGGTGGGTGTTAAATAGATCCAGGGAGGACATAATGCAAACCTGGTTCATTGTGAACGTTCAGCTGCAGATACCCGATGTCTTTCATGCTTGGCTTGTCGTATCGATCAATCGTGACCTCACAGCGATGTCGTCCAGCGTCGTGGGTCTGGATGTTGCTGATGGTGATGGAGGCGTTACACGTGGACTCATCACCTACCCAAGTCACCTGCATCGGCCGGAGGCTTCTCTTTCTGTATATGATCTTATAAACCTTGACGACAAACGTGAGAACACACCAGAGCATGACTATGTGTCCACATAATACACGTGCTCATATTCCGAAAACTGCCATAAGATGTAAATAACATTGAATTTTAATAGATAAACATATAATACACCTAGGAAATGACTTCTTCAGAGTAGAGAGAACGGAGATAATTTGAGATTATTCTAGTTGAAGATACAACACTACACTGCTGTCTGACAATGGGACCAGAAAATGGAGAGGGGGTGACCTCCATTGAAATAAATTAGCATGAACGGCGTTAATATAGAACATTTAATCATCATTGTGAGCAGGGGGGTGTAAGTAATCGTGTGCAAGTGTGACAGTGACGCACCTTCTCATCGTGTCCGTCTATGGTCCTGAACCACTCCACCAGCGTGTGTCTAATGTCCGTGATGTTGCAGGTGTAAGAGCAGGACAGGAGAGCCGTGCTGCCCACTGTGGCGTCATTTGCATCCGGGGTGACAACGGCCAGCTCTGTGGACAAACTCACGATGGTCACATGAGCAGTGGGAAAAATCCTCTGGAGGAGGAGGAGCTGGTCTCACAACGCAGTGGTGACAAGTAGGACAGAGAAAGGGGGCAAATACTTTCCGTTAGACAAAGCATCTCTTTAGGTCTCTAGCAGAGCAGTGCAATGCTGCATGTTAGAGAACGGTCCACAGAAGCGGATGTCTTAGAGCTACCTCTAAGGTCCCTTCAAGTGGAGCCGAGGTGGTGAGATGTTAACTACCTCGCCTGGTATACAGGGGTCGTGGGTTCGAGCCCGACCCCGACACCTTATGGTGTATGTTTGGAGTTTGCGTGTTTACTGTCCCCGTGGTCGCGTGGATTTTTCTCTGGGTCCTCCAGATTTCCCTTCCATATGTAGAAAGATCTGGTAAGAGTATGTGGCTGCAATAAATGTCCGTATGATTAGCCACTTCCTTGAGCTGAGCTATCATTTGTCACGTCTGAAAAAAGCCGCATAGCTCAGTGGGCTTTACGAGGTAAAATAAAAAAATAGTTTAGTTTAAGTGACATTGGATCCACACAGCAGGGAGGATTATTTTACGATAATGCATTGCAAAATCGAGTAATGTTTAACATGTCATCCATAATACAGGTTTTTGGGGGTGAGACCGCGTAACTAGTTATCGAGAAATGTTTGTAATGTTTGATGCATGACACTCAAACCAGATGTACAGATAAACCTGCCCAATGCAGCTTTGTTGAATGCGTGTTTCGGCTCTACACTGGTTACCTGATTTGGGTCGGTTTCCAGAACATGGGGGTGGTGGTTCAGCTCTGCGCGGTTTAACGCTAAGATTATCAACTTCCTGTCAAAGGGTGCTGCATCCGTTGGAAGGTGTGAATGAATCTACTGTGAGAACGATTTATTTACCACGAATGTTGTTTGTGTTTTTTGCGTGATAATGTAACACACTCAACACGTACAACGCAAAGATTTACATATTGCCACATGCATATAGCCATCCATTCACTGATGACAATGACATACGAATGCCAAGATGGCGAATCATTTAACGTTCAATTGAAAGTGTTAAGTACGAGTGTTAAGCGTGAGTGCCGTGGTACGGGAAGAGAAGTGTGTTGAGGCGATAGTGAAAACTAAAGAGTGCACACACACAAGAAATGGAGAGCAACTCAGCATCCTTCAGTACAAAAACAAGCACCAACATTATTTAGAATTTGTAAAACAAAGAGGGAGGGGGTGATGATTTCGGACCCAGGAAAGCAACCATAGTTTTCTTGTTAGGTCTATTATTTGCCGAACGCGGTTTAGCCCAACGCGCCATTTTCCAGGAACGTAACCCCCACATTAGACGAGCTCTGCCTGGTCTAACTGTTAAGAGCTTGGAATTAGCCAAATTAAGTGCATTGTCAGATAACCAAATATAATGTTAGTACTGTTTTTATTTATTTAATTTCACCTGGATAATCCGTTGAGAAGGAACATCTGTTTACAAGGGTGCCCAGGTGACCAGGCTAAGATGACAAACTCATGAGACTCGACATCCGGATTGTTTGCTAATTGAACACTGAAAGTGAAGAGTCACAGGCAGGAGTTGAACCCAGATGACCATGGATCTAGGACCACGGTTCTGTCACATGTACGTATTCATGTTGAACTGTTTTCACACCGTACGTAGCCAAGCACAGAGGTGCAGGGGAAGGACAAGAAACCAAACACGAAAAGCAAAGCGTGGATTTGTCGAGTGAGTATTGAGTGCTAGGTCTGGGCTACATGACAGATGATGGGAGTAGTGGGCGGTAGGACAGACCTATGAAGGACGTGATACAAACCTGTTCGTGGGTGGACAGTCAGCTGTAGATACCCAATGTGGAATTGCAGAGTTGGGGAATAAACCGAGACCTCACATCGATATCGCCCAGAGTCGTGGGTCTGGATGTCGCTGACGGTGATGGAGGCGTCACACTTAGACAGATCACCCACCCAGGTGGCCTGTAAAGGCCCGCGGCTGCTATTTCCATTGGGGAATAGATACATCTGTGGTCAATAAAGGTGAAAGCAACACAGAGATCAAATGCGTTATATTTCAGTATAAAATTCGTTCAGATAAAACCCGAGAATTGTTCTGTCTCCAGGGCTGCGACTGAGCTGGATTAACTGTTGACAAAGGAGCTTCACGTGGAGACTGTTTTCAAATGGCTGGCCCATGTCTCCACCCAGTCACGTGACCTGGGGCCCTCGATCTGGATAGAAAATACCAAACCTGTTCATCTGCGTTGGATATTGTAAATGCTCAAGGGTCATGTGACCAGGTTTACTAACAAGACTGATCAATTTCACGCTTGTGCTTGCTGCAATTGATCGGCAAATGGCGCACAGAACAGACAGAGAAGTAACTCACCCTCTCTTCACGCCCGTCGATGATCCTGAACCACTCCACCAGCTTGGTGGTAACGCCGCTGATTGTGCAGGTGTAGGAGCAGGGCAGGATTAATGTACTGCCTGCCATGGCGTCCATTTTATCTGGGGTCACAACCACGAGTTCTAGAGAAACCACACACAACGCCCACATTAATGTATATTTTCCTACGTAATATAAATGTATAAACGCTAAACATTTGTCAATAAGAATGTGTTTTCAAAGTACAGAACAGGCAGACCTCGTCGAACGCAGGGGGTTACGTTCCTGGAATGCCATGTTGGGCACAACTTTGTTTGACAAAAAACAGACCTCATGGGAAGACTCGGGTTGCCTTCCTGCCTTCCAAATGATCACCCGCTCCCTCTTTCTTTAACTAATACTACAAGATGTCCACCCTCATCATTGTACTAACGGATGTTGAGTCGTTTTCTTTGTCCATTTCAACACAAAACCCCCGTCTCCATTCTTCATTCACCACAGCACTCACACCCTACGCTCGCCACTAACACTGTCACTTGAACATGAATGATTCACCATCTAGTCGTCCGTATGACTAACGTTCTCAATAACTAGAATCATGCGGTAATGTGTGAACATTTATGTTGTGCTGCTGCTGTGCGTTTTAAGTGCATTACATTATCGTACGAAAAAAACCACACCCACACGTACACAGACATACATGGTAAATACAGCGTTCTCACAGTCGATTCACACACTCCAACGGACGCAGCACTCTCACAGCGCTACCTTTTTTATGCAGATACGAAAATGTTAGCATCGTCGAACTGCGTTGTTGTGGAAAACAGCTGCGTTGGGCAAGGGTTTCCTCTCTATATTTTTTCGTTACCAAATGTTATCCCTGTGTCCCGCCACTAATATACACATTAATTGGGATTGCTCACAGAGAACAGTCCGCAGAGCGGATATCACAGAGCTGACTCTGAGATTCCTTCAAGCGACCTCTGCTGGTCCACGCAGTTGGGAGCAGGACTTTCCCAAATTGCTCTTCCACATGGAAGAGCGCTTATCGCGTGACAATCAACCAGATGCGTTTTAATTTCGTCAAATTAAGTACAGAATTGCAGAAAGGGGGGGCTTAGTCCATCAACTCACTTGACATTAGGTCTCGGTTAGCTCACAGACAAATGTCTGGACTTGAACCCATGCTTCTGAGTGGCGCTAGCTCAGCACTCTGAGCTCTGAGTCACCTCCGATGCGAAGTTGTTTTAAGACTGCGTAAATGTCGATGAGCAGTCAAAGGTTCTGATGTACATTGGTGGTGATGAGATCGTAGCTAGGGGTTGAACCCAGTTGACCATGGCACTGGGCCCACGCCTCTAAAGTGTAGATGTTGAGTTCTATATCAGGTCTGTAGGATAGATGATAGAGTTGTGTGTCGTAATATAGACGACGTTTGAAGGAAATAACACAAACCTGATGGACTGTTGACATTCAGCTGTAGATACCCAATGTCTTGGATGTTTTGTGGAAACACCGTGACCTCACAGCGATATTGCCCAGAGTCGTGGGTCTTGATGTCACTGACGGTAATGGAGGCGTCACACTTGGACTCATCACCCATCCAGGTGGCGTGTAAAGGCCATTGTCCATCTCCATTGGGGAATTTATAAAGCTGTGTTCAACAAAAGCGAGAGCATGCACAGATCAAAGATGTATGTATGTTGTATTATGTTGTATGTGTGTTGTATGTATGTTGAACTTCTTTGGCACAGTGCATAGCCAACCGTGCTAATCGGAGGTGCGGGGGAAGGACAACAACTAAACACAAACATCAGTTTTAAATAAACGAGTCTTTCAATCTAGATGATTTAAAAGTGAGTAGCTCCAGTGGCTTCTTAATATCGGAAGGCAGAGCATTCAAGATGGCCGCAGCAGCGCATGTGACACCATTACAATTATAGACTGATCATTTCTTTGTCAGTGGGCAAACGTACAAAATCAGCAGGGGATAAAATACTTTTTTCCCTCACTGTATGTACGGACGTTATCACATCACAATGTCATGTGACGTTTAGTTTTTGTACATATCAAACAGTCTAGCAGCACATGCATGATAATTGCATTGTCTACCAAAATGTATATCAATATAACCCTGGGAGAGAGTATTTTGAGACGGGGTTTGGGATTATCCACCAACAAACTAAGTTGCCTCTGTGGTAGCAGTTACATTGGGGAAACCAAACGACATGTCTCGGACCGCATCCGTGAACATAAAGCTGACCTGAAACACGGTAGGACAAACACCTCAGCCGTGGCAGATCACTGTTACAACTCAGTGGGCTCACATGACATTGACTTCTCCAAGACGGAGGTTCTCTGCAAGCCATCTGGCTATCATGACAGAGATTCGTTCATGAGGCGATCCACATATACAAACACAGAGACAATTTTAACCGAGAAGATGGATTCTGGCTTAGCAATCATTGGAAGGACGTAATACACCATTTCGATACACATTAGGGTGGGTAAAATAATACATCGTGTTATGTTGAAATGTATAAGGTATAGGGTGGTTTATAGCAATACAGTATATAATTTAATGTTGGGTTTATCTATGGCAGTATATAGTACGGTATATGCTCGTGTGATGTAAGAGAATAAAGTTTAGATGGAAGCATATTATATAATTTTTACGACGTAGAATTGTAATGTATTACTTGCTATTAGTAACTCAGCTTATTGTAGAGTATAGTAAGTATACTGATGGTGTTATGCAGTTTATACTTTAGTTTTTTATGTAGTTTATACTTTAGTTTTCTACGTGGTTGTTTAGTAACTGCAGCTACATATCATTAACATTCCTTTCCTTTGTTAAAGCTACTCCCTGCACCCCCCCCCCCTTGGTGCTGCTGATCCTGCATAATGCATGGGCATAATATGACTTTGAAACCCCCCCGCCCACCTCCTACGCATTTGCCATGAATATGCTAAATTCCTCTTCATATGCACATTCTTTTTGTTAAGGCGCTCTTCCACCTCCAACCCAGCTTATATATAAGCTCCTAGCTTGGTAGTGTCTCATTCTTCACCTGAAGATGGCTGCTTGCGTTGTAGCCGAAACGTCGTGAGAATTATTTTATTATGTTTTATTTGTATTATTTTATTACTTCCCTTCTACGTGACTTTACCGAAATAACCAAGAAGATGTATCCACCAACCCTTCACCACTGGCTACGTATGTAAAGTCCTATAATTAACATCACTTGATACTACTCATGCTATTGTGTGTAGGGTGTGCAAGTATATATGCCTACTAAATACATTAATAAAATTGGGTGGTGGAAGGGGTAAAACTAAATTGGGGAGGGAGGGTCAACAATTTTTGGAAACCATTTAGATAAACTTTTTTTTATAGTTTTGTGGACGGACAAATGGACATACAAACGATCTAACCCAAAGCAACCTGTATTATGGATCACCCCCCACCCGCCCGTGTTCCGACAAACCACGTAGAGCCAAAGACGCGTTCTAAAAAGCCGCATTAGGCAAGGTTTTTCTGCATTCAGATGTCTTGCTAAGATAGAGAGATTTGTAACTCACCCTCTCTTCTTCACGTCCATCCCTCCTGTACCACTCCACCAGCGTGTGGGTAACGCCGCTGATTGTACAGGTATAGGAGCAGGGCAGGAAAATCGTGTTGCCTGCTACGGCGTTAATTTTCTCTGGGGTGACGACCATAAATTCTAGGGAAACAACAACACACAGCGCCCACTTTAGTACATCTCGTATGGAAAATGAGAATAGGTTTTACCCCTTCTGGCAAAAAAACATTAGGTGTGTTAAGATGTTTAAACGCCGAATAGAAACCTTTTTCAATAAATGAAGTACTGCATTAACCACGCACAGTACTTGTAGTGAACATGCAAACAGACATGGCTCTGATAATATATAAATTGTCTTTAATAATAATGTAACTATAATGTTACATGGCATTGTCTTTGAAACTGATTGGCTTACACCACATACTTCTTTATGTCCTAGTCTCACTAGCAGTGTCAGTAAACCAGTATAATATATTATTACTTATGTATGCGTTGCCATTAATAATAGTGTAATTATAGTATTATATAAACATTGCCTTTGAAACTGATTGGCCTACAGCAGAGGACAGCCTTCTTTATGGCCTAGTCTCACCAGCTGTGTCAGACCAGAGAATGCCTAAAGGCGAACAGTACAAAGACAATGCACGTATCAGAGCGTTTATAGCTTGGAGTGAGCAGCTGTATCACGTTCTGATGGCAATTGGACATCGGTGTTGATGAGATTTATAGTCAAGAGTTGAACCCAGATATTTATAATCCTTATAGTGGCAACATGTCATCAGATGCAGAATCCATTGAATCCCTCAAAGTGCAGCGCAACCTTTCGTGTTAAGAGTATTGCCCACAGAAGTAGATGTCACACAACTACCTCTGACGTCCCATGAAGTGACCTCTGGTCCATGTGTATGTGTGTGTGTTGAACTTCTTTCGCATCATACGTAGCCAACCATGCTAATCGGAGGTGCGAGCAAACAAACTAAACACAAGAAAGCAGTTACAAAGAAATTAGTTTGTCAATTCAGATGATGTAAAAGTGCACAGCTCAGTAGTCTCCTGATATCGGAAAGAAGAGCGTTCCAGACGGTCGCAGAAGCGCATCCGAAAGCGCGCGGTGCAGTGACCGATGCCGAGCCAAAAGCCGCGGGGAGGATAACCAGAGATCGCGTGATGATGGTTTACGCTCCTTGACGATCTCGAAAGGTGGTACTGTGGTTTATTTGTGGCAAGAACTTTGTCTGTAATAAGTGCGACCTTATAATGTGTGAGTTTGGCAACCAGAAGCCAATGCAGCTCGGCGAGCACTCGATGGACACGGCCCCATCTTGCAGTACCCATGTTATGTTTCGGCTTGGATCTAATTATCCACGATCAACTGACGTTGGCTGTAATTGGCTACAGTCCCTTAAGTTATGGCAAGCTTCAGGGCCACTTCCTGGAGTCGTGGAGTTGTTCCATTACTAGTGCATTTCATAAAAGCGTGGTTTAAAAAGTTTTTTTTAATATTACTTATTAACCAGCTTGTCCCCCTCGTAACGATCACGGGAGGAGAGGGATGGGGCGGGTCGGTTACATTCGTTAAATGTCTCGTTTTGTAGTTAAATAATGGATTACTTTTATGAAAAATGAAACGGTTATTTAATGCTACTACGATTCTTGCTTGAGCATTACTTGTGTTAGAAGATCACTAAATTAGCTTCTATTGATTGTTATTTATTCATCATTCGTTTCCAGGTGCTCTCTAACTCTTGTCACTGCCCAGTTAATAGTTAACTAGTGGTGGTGGAGGTGGGGGTGGTGATGACGATGACGGTGATGATAATGTTGGTGGTGATAATGTTGGTGGTGACAATGATGGTGGTAATGGTGGTGATGATGGTGATGATGATGGTAGTTGTGATGATGATGGTGGTGATGATGATGGTGGTGATGTTGTTGGTGTTGTTGGTGGTGGTGATGGTGGTGATGGTGGCGGTGATGGCGGTGGTGGTGATGGTGGTGATGGTTGTGGTGATGATAGTGGTGGTGACAATGATGAAGATGGTGATGATGATGTTGGTGGTGATGATGATGGTGGTGATGGTTGTGATGATGGTGGTTGTGGTGATGATAGTGGTGGTGACAATGATGAAGATGGTGGTGGTGATAATGATGATGGTGGTGATGGTAGCAATGATGGTGGTTATGGTCATGATGGCGATGGTGATGAATTCGAGTTGACCACGACCTGCTATAGAACTCACCTCGTGGTGTTCTTCGTTGGCGCTGAGCTCCACACTCCGAGCCATTCCCAACCCCCGCGCTGTCAGCGACCGCCGTTCCTGCAGATTAATTAGAATCTCAGAATCAGAATTTATTTTACTTATAATGGAGGAAACCGATGAGTTATGAAGCTCTTTTTCACAGATGATCCAGTGGGGCCACGGGGTAAGAACGTTACATTGATGATGGTCCCATTAGGGGCGCCACGGTGGCGAGAAGATGTTAACTACCTCGCCTGGTATACAGGAGGTCGTGGTTCCGATCCCAGCCCTTGCACCACGGTGGCTAGGAGATGTTAACTACCTCGCCTGGTATACAGGAGGTCGTGGTTTCGATCCCAACCCTGACGCCTGTTGTATATTTGGAGTTTGTGTGCTTTCCCCGTGGTCTCGTGGATTTGACTCCGGGTCATCCGGTTTTTCCCTCCACATTTAGAATCAACATCACGCGCTTAGAGTATTTGGCTGCTAGACATTTCCACGTGATGATGATCAGCCACTTGTTGAGCTATCATTTGTGGCAAGCATCATAGCTGGCGCACAGCAATGCCTTGCATTGCCCTGCTCTATGCCGTATCTATGTACGTATGTTGAACTTGTTTCGCACCATATGCAGCCAACCGTACTGAGTATGCATGTTGAACTTCTTTCGCACTGTGCGTAGCCAACCCTGATAATGTATGCATGTTGAACTTGTTTCGCACCATATGCAGCCAACCGTACTGACTATGTATGTTGAACTTCTTTTGCACCGTATGTAGCTAACCGTGCTAAGCGGAGGTGCGGGGGAACGACAACAAACGACCTTGTTGCTGGCTACACAGAGGCCCGCAGATGCCCCGTGACAACCTGTCAAGCGTGATCGGTGCTGAACTGCCCAGACTCACCAGCCCTGCCAATCTGCACAGACCGGACGAGTTCCTCATTGCATTGTGCCACCGGTATTGACGGTATGCGGGGTATGTGGGGTGTGTGGAATGAAAACCGCAGAGTCGCCTGATGATGCTCGTCGTTGTTGTAATTACCGGCGATACGTCACGGTACTCGGATTGTAAATGTTGTAGTGTATAATACACTATACACTACACTACTACACACTACACTACTATACACTACTACACACTACTACACACTACTACACACTACTACACACTACTACACACTACTATACACTACACTACTACACACTACACTACTATACACTACACTACTATACACTACACTACTACACACTACACTACTATACACTACTATACACTACACTACTACACACTACACTACTATACACTACTACACACTACACTACTATACACTACACTACTAAACTACACTACTATACACTACACTACTATACACTACACTACTATACACTACACTACTACACACTACACTACACTATTATACACTACAGTACTACACACTACACTATTATACACTACAGTACTACACACTACACTACTATACACTACACTACTACACTACACACTACTATACACTACACTGTAAGTGTAAATGTTGCAGTGGGCTTACTATCCAACACACAACAACCAGTGATAGCTGAACTAGTATAATACAATATACACTACTACACACTACACAACACGCCAGTTGAACTAGTAACGAATTGGCACGTTGTGTTGACGTGACAAGCCTTACCGGTTGGCTGTGTCGGTTGTTAGTGGCGGGTGTGCCGACGACACAACATTGATATTTACGCGATCTAAGCCAACACAAACCTCCACTGTGGATAATGTTGGTCGCGACAGCCTCCTCCTCCTACCACGACGAAGTGTTGCACCGAACCACAGAGGTAGACTCGCAGATTGCGCACAGATCTTCTACACAGAGACAAAGATCCCCCGTGTAGCCTCAACAGACTGTTGGGGCAAGTGCTGTTAGTAGTAGCGAGTAACAGCGCCTATGAAGGCTACCGGCACTGTGGCACACGAGGGGGTGGGTGGCCATCAGCACGCCCGGCCGCCTTTGTCTCCCCAGTATCGATGTTTACTCCGGTATCGTACATAGAGCTATGCATAGGGAGACTCATAGAACCATAGAGATCCACAGACACCCACAGAAACCCATAGAGACCCATACTCATCGAGACCCATGTTACCACGTAGAAGGGAAATAATAAAATAATACAAATATTAAACAATAAAAATTCTCACGTTTCGACTGCAACACAAGCAATCATCATCAGGTGTGAAATCTACAGAAAGAAAATTTGAAATAAGTGGCGGTTTTTCCAAACCTCAGCACCACAGACAGCGATTTGGCAGTTGGCCAGATGGACGAGTCCATCTATGTTCGGAAAAGAGGAGGGGGGAGCAGAAAATGGAATGTGGTCTGAAAGTCACCGTAAGCGTGAACACAATTAAGACCCGACATGGTTTATCAAATCCTTCCAATGATTGCTAAGCCAGAATCCATCTTCTTGGTTGAAATTGTCTCTGTGTTTGTATATGTGAATAGCCTCATGAACGAACCTTAATTGATTGTGTTCACGCTTACGGTGACTTTCAGGCCGCATTCCATTTTCTGCTCCCCCCTCTTTTCCGAACATAGATGGACTCGTCCATCTGGCCAAGTGCTAAATCGCTGTCTGTGGGGCTGACGTTAGGAAAAAACGCTACTTTTAAAAAAAAATTTAGCTGTGGATTTCACACCTGATGATGATTGCTTGTGTTGCAGTCGAAACGTCGTGAAAATTTTTATTATTTTATATTTGTATTACTTTATTATTTCCCTTCTACGTGACTTTACCGAAAGAACCAAGAATATGCTTCCCTGCAGTCACGAAAGATTTAAATCAAAATTTAGGAGTAGTAATAGTTAAACAATAAAGTGCAGCCCAGTTTCCTGGCTATTGTCCACGGGAGATCCGTGAGTGCTGGGTGGATCACTTCAGCAGCAGCAATAAAAACAAAGGCCGACGTGGTCACCGTGGAGATCAAGTGCAGTGAGGGGTCCTTTAGCGATCACTGCACAGATAACCAATGGAGGTGGCGTTTAGACGGTGGTAAACCAAACTCACTCGAGTCAAAACAACAACAGGGCAAGTGCAATGCGTGTGCAAGAGAGAGACAAAGGAGGCCGGGCGGGCGTGGTGGTGGCGCCGGCCACCTACCACCAGCCCTCACCCTCCTGTGCCACCGGTCTCTGTGTGTCTATGGGTCTCTGTGTGTGTGTCTAAGGGTCTTTGTGTATGTCTATGTGTCTACGTGTGTGTCTATGGGTATCTGTGCGTTATCTATAGGTCTCTGTGTGTTAATTATGGGTATCTGTGTGTGTCTATGGGTCTACATGTGTGTCTATGGGTCTCTGTGTGTGTCTATGGGTCTATGTATGTCTACGGGTCTCTGTGTGTGTGTCTAAGGGTCTATATGTATGTCTATGGGTCTGTGTGTGTCTATGGGTCTCTGTGTGCGTCTATGGGTCTGTGTCAATCACGGGCTCCAGGCTGACACCCAACCTCTTACAGGGCTCACATCTGGAATGGAATTCCAGGAACTCCGCGGTTGCTGCGTCAGCGATCTGACCCCAGAAGCTTTATGAATGACGCGCCTCTGAATAGTGTACGTGTGTGTGTGTAGGTATAAACAACCCCCTACCTCCCCGTGGTGCCGGACGGGCAATGTTGTCGTAGACAATGCTGTCGGGGGGTAGGGCCAATTCTGATTAGCCTTTCCCCTAAGGGCGTTTGTGACCATCACAGCGGCTACATAGAGGCTCTGGATGGGTGCGAGGGGCTGGTAACCCCTCCACCTTCAATAAATTACCACTAAACCACTTGAAAAATATCTAATTAATAAGCTTGTGCTGGAGGCTCCTGGGGGACAGGCGTCTATGACGTCTCCTGGCCAAACCCCATCTGGCGGAGCCAGGAGATTGAATCTTTACCCTCGGGGCTCCTCCAGAAACAACAAAAAGCCACTACGCGTGGCCACGTGGAATGGTCAAATGCTCATTGTGGAGGAGAGGCTGCCACTTCTCTGTCGGGAGCTGGACCTGGATCTCTCTGGCATTCAGGAGGTCCAGTGGACCGGCTCTGGCTCCTGCCACCATGAGGGGTGGACAGTCCTCTAGTCGGGGCAGGAGACTGCCAAACAACAGGGTGTGGCTCTTCTTCTGAATAAAATAATGAAGGGGACGTGGGAGCATGGCGGTGAAGTGTGGGAAGCTGTAAGCCCCAAGCTACTTTGGGCTTGCCTTCCCATCAACCGGAGGCAAGGAGTGGTGGTCGTGGTTACTTATGCCCCCACCGAAGACGAACAGCCATGGAGGGATGCAGGCACGGCCGATGAGTCAGATGCCTTCCATGGCCTCCTGTTACAGGTGCTGGCTAAAGTGGCCCCTCGGGATAGAATCATCTTCAATGCCCGAGTTGGTCATGATCATGATGCTGGCACCTGGTCTGGAGTGATTGGAAGGCATGGGCCAGATCAGCTCAATAACAACAGTAGGAGGCTGCTAGATTTGTGTGCAGCCCATGAACTTGTAATTACCAACACGCTGTTCCGGCATCGGCGCATCCACAACATCTTGGATGCATGCCGGGTCCAAGCAAGAACATCTGCTGGACTACATAGTGACGGACCAGCGGATGCGAGCCCATGTCCTTGACACCAAGACCTACCGTGGAGCTGATCTGCCCTGTGACCATCGACTAGTCATTTTTAAGATATGCCTGCCATTCTTCCCCTCCGTTGGTGGGTATACACCCAGAACCCCATTCCAACCTAAGGTGGCCTGGTCTCAGCTAACTGATGGAAGTTGCTCGCGATAATTTCATCATCGCTTGCGGCTGGGGTTGGCATCGTCTCCCACTCCTCCTGATGTCGAGGGAAAATGGGCGAGGTTTAGGACTGTCTGCCTCAGTGGCCCGCGATCACAAATCCCTATTTAATTCCATCAAAAAAGTAACCTGCAACGCCACACCTATTACCATCATTAGGAGAAAAGACGGTGATCCTAAGCTCCAACCCCCAGGAACAGGATTGCAGATTTTCTGAGCATTTCTGTGAGGTCCTGGGGGAGGGGAAATCCCTCAGCCAGGAAAATAACATGGCACAAAGTAGGGATGACCCTGCTGAGGCTGCAGTGCCTCAAATATTGGAAGAAGAAGTCACCCCCTGGTTGAGGTGCCATCTGTTGAGGAAGTACATAAGGCGATCCAGAGTCTGAGACCAGGAAAGGCACCGGGCAGAGATTATCTCCCAAGCGGAATGCTGAGGGAGGGTGGCGTTTGTGCACAGGCTGCCCTACATGACATAACAACAGTCTGGACCACTGGACGGGTTCCGCAGTACTGGAAGGATGACCTGGTGGTCCCCTTCTTTAAGAAGGGGCCGTACAGACTGTAACAACTACAGGGGCATCTCACTCCTCCGTGTGCCGGGAAAGGTCCTGGCAAGGATTATTCAACATCGCCTTGCCAGGCACGCTGAGGAGAGGCTTTTGGAGCCCCAGTGTGGTTTCAGGAAAGGGCGGTCCTGCACAGATGCCATATTTTCTGTCCGTTTGCTACAGCAGAGGTGTAGGGAATTCCAACAAGACCTACATCTCTGCTTTATTGACCTGGTCAAGGGCTATGCTACCATCAGTAGGCCTGGGCTCTGGGTTGTTCTTCATGCTTTCAGAGTCCCTGACCCTCTGCTCACGATCATTAAGGACCTTCATGATGGTGAGCAAGCCTGGGTAAAACTTCGTGGCCGGGTGTTGGAGCCATTCCCTGTTCACTTTGGGGTGTGACAGGGATGTCCTCTGGCTCCCACATTATTTAACATCTTTTTCGACCACGTAGTCCGTGAAGCCTTTGATGGCTGTACCGGAGGAATTTCCATCTGGTAGAGACACAATGGGAGGCTGATCAAAGCCCGGGTGCATCAAGGGATGGCTCCCTATTGGTCAACCACGTTATGTATGCCGATGATTTGGTAATAGCTGCTCATTCAGAAGAGGAGTTGGAGACGCTGCTGCTGAGACTGGAGCGTGCCACTAAGAGGTGGGGCCTTACCATCAGCCCCACCAAAACTAAGCACCTGCCTGGGTATTTTGTACCATCGGGCAACCCACCCCATCACCAATTGGTGATGGGGCAGTTGTGCCCCCCACGTGCCCCCCACGTACCCCCACCCTCAGCCTCGCTCAACGCTTGCCCCAACAGCCTGTTACAGGCTACACATAGTGGTTGTGGTGGTGATGCTACTTACCAATTAATAAGAGTATGAATATTGTTGTTGCTTTCATTGTTCCGAGTGGAGAAGTCAGGGCCATTCCTTTACGAATGGAGGACAGGAATTCTGTAAAATGAACAAGTTACAAACAATTTACTAATTAATTCATCGTTTGGCATGAGGGTCACATCTCCCCACTTCACCATGCGGCAAGACTCATCAACACGAGACAATGAATCTCAATAGGAGCTCTCTCTCAGCTGGTGGTTAAATAAAGGTTGTCAATCACAAGGGACAATGATTTTGAATGGCGTCTGAATCTCGGAGTGAGTTGATTAAATTGTGATGAAATATCCCGGTTAGACCGGTAACCGCAGAGCGCGGTCCAACCGGTCCCTCAACTGCTGAAGGCCACGACAGCATTGCACGCATACCTCTCACCTACATGGCGCTGTTCCCCACTCACCTTAGAGGTATGCGCGTGAAATACCAAAATAACTATCCCAGTATAACTTCTCCTAACAGACTGTGGGGGCAAGTGCTGTTGGCCTGTGGAGTCTACTCCGACCTGCACTGTGGCACACGAGGAAGTGGGTGGCCAGCACCACGCCCGGCCGCCTTTGTCTCCCCAGTGGCGATGTTTACAACATTTGAGGCCGAGTCGACTTACACACAAACACTGCCTCGCACGCTTTCAGATGCGCTTCTGCGGCTGTCTGGAACGCTCTTCCATGCGATATTGAGAAGCCAATTTTAAATAATCTCCATTGAACACTTATTTATTTAGAACTGAGTGCTGTTGTTGTTGTGCTTAGATTGTTGTCCTTCACCCGCAACTCCGATTAGCCACGGTTGGCTACGTACGGTGTGAAAGAAGTCCAACATCCACACCAATACCCGCCATTCGCCACTAAGTGACTGTGACGTCACCACGGCGCCAGTGCCAGGCTAGGTGCACTCACACACTCGCACACTTACACACTCACACACTCACACTTGCACACTTGCACACTTACACACTCGCACACTCACACACACAATTACACACTTACACTCTCACACACTTACACACTCACACACTTACAGACTTACACACACTTACACACACACTCACGCACACACAATTACACACACAATTACAAACTCACACACTCACACTTGCACACTTACACACTCACGCACTTACACACACAATTACACACTTACACTCTCACACACTTACACACTCACACACTCACACACTTACAGACTTACACACACACTCACGCACATTAAATTACACACACACAATTACAAACGCACACACTCACACTTACACACTCACGCACTTACACACTCACACACTTACACACTCGCTTACACACACAAACTTACACACTCACACAGAGTTAAATCCTCACCGTTGTTAGCCCAGTCACAGCTCCGTGGGGTGAACGATTATTTGATGCACGCGTTGAGTGGCACCGCGTGTGTGTGTGTAGAGTGTGCGTGTGTGAGTGGCTATCACTGCGTGTATATCAATGCACAGTGGGTGGTGCTACCTGCCCCGTCACACTCTGACAGCCCATGGGTGCTTCACCACCCCCACCCCCTCTCCGTGTTAGACGGCTGTGACTCACAGAAGGAAGCGAGATGACTTTGGGGTTCTCTAGTCCAAGGGGTGTTTGGGGTACAGCACCAACAACGTCACAGATGTTAACTATATTGTTTGGGTCTTTCGGTAAAGTCACGTAGATAGGTTCAAAGAAAATAAACTAAAAATACGAAGTTTCGATCGCTTGTGTTGCGATCGAAACTTCGTAGGTTTTTACCCTTTCAACTGGTACAAAAACTGACACCTTTATACAAGGCATCATGTTTGCAAAGCTTGTGTTGTGGTTATAGGGCCGGATCAGATAGCCTCCCCTAGCACTCTTAGAGGAGGACTGGGAGTAGATCAGTCGGGGATAGTGCTAGGGGTGTATTCCTGTTGAGTACGGGTGAAGGGGCCGTTACCCCTTCAAGTGTTGTGTTACTGCCCCTTGTGCCTTGACTACGTCGTCTCTGTCTCGCTGAGAACCCACTACAACATGACTCGGGCGATGAGAAATCAGGCGCACAGGCCGACAAAGAGGGAACTGCAGACCACGCTCCGCTCGCTGTCCTCCAAGCTCGAGGATATGAGCCAGAGGTCGCAACCGGGTACCCGATACCCGTACCCTACTCGATACCCGGCTACCTTGTTTGCGACCCTGGTGCGGCCGGGTACGGGTAGGCCTTGAGTCACTGGTGAGTAACCGTTTGTCACTCATTTCGGGTAGGGTACGGGTAGGGAACGGGTACCCTTACCCGGCCAGGTACGGGTACCCATTTGCGACCCTGGTGCGGCCGGGTACGGGTACGGGTAAGGAATCAAAACCCGTTTGCGACCTCTGCTCAACTCTACAAATGGCTACCCTCGTTACTTCGCGTCCATACTTGTTGCTCAATTTGCCACTACACCTGCTAATGAAACAGCTTATAGACACTTCTACACTCCATTGTATCCTTTTAAACCCTATCTTTGTCCCATTACTTCACCAGCACTCCTTCCAAACTTCATTCTGCTCTTAAAAATATCACCATTTGTGAGCTGCTGCTATTCGTCCAAGGTTCGCCGCTCTTCATCCTAGAGCGTCTTCCGGCTGAGTCACCCCCCTTGGGATCTTGCGTCGGCTGAGGCGAGACATCCCACCGCTGCCACCAGATGAAGAGAAGTCGGAGACTGGTTAAGCACCTTTTTATTCTTCAAACAAGAGCCACGCTCGTTCCTCAAAAGCAACCACAAACACGCATTTCACAGCCCCTTTTAAACCCTCCATCTCCACCCTCCTTCATAATCCACATCTCTGTCTCGCGCGCCGCGTGCGTGTGATGTCAGTGCCCTTTAATCCCTTGACCCCCGTCTAGTGTATTCACGTGCGCGTGATTGGTGTGTGCTATGTTGAGTGCGGAGATTGTGTGTCCGTGCGGTGTGAGGATGGCTCGGACATCCCCTGCACAGGCATACCTCGTATAGCGCTCAAGATGCGTTCTTGGTAAACAGTTGCTATAAGTGGTGTGCCTGTATTTCCTGCCAATAGAGGTCAGTCGTTGTCTCGGCCTCGCTGTGCGCTGCGTTGCACCGCTAGCTGAGTAGTTAACCTCGCGTCCAATAAACCCTCAGAGCCAGGATGAACGTCCGACTCCAAACGTCATTTATTGAGTTTAACGCGGTAAAACTGGTAAGAAAACAGTACAGATAAAGCATGTGGGTAAATGGGAAAAATGGGGTTTGGTTCACGGTTCCTAACGCACGATAGAAAGAAAAATCGCGGGCGGCTGAGCCTCACTGCCTCCTCACTCGAGGCTGGAAACACCACGTGACCCGGGACCCCCAATGGGCCACTTGAGAGAAGAGACGGGAGACAAGATGGAGACAAGATGGAGACAAAATGGAGATAAGATGGAGGTAAGATGGCACTGCGTGTGTTCTTCCGCGGCAGTAGCAGCATCATCGCGAGCAGTGCAGTTACGACGCGTATAGAAATCTCGTGATCAACCGCGAATGGTCCAGTCACAGGGGCGCGATCGGCGAACTCTGCACCTCAATAGACTTGGCACGAAACTGCAAAACCGCGATAGCTAAACCCGCGAGAGCGAAGAGTTTGCTGAACTCGAATGTAATAACACTTTTTTTACAGTATATAATTCACCTTTCAGCGTCATATCACGGCAGTAGGAATCCACTTGTAAATGTTGCAGAGTGGTGCGACCCCGGTGTGTGAAACAAATGGCTGTGAATGGGACTGGACCCGACTTGTCACAAGAATACTTCGTTCCCTTCATACCCTCCACACAGCTGGGCTCGCAATGCCTCACACGACTCACCTTGAGACGTCGCAAAGCAGCCAAGCAGACGTTTACATTATCGGACAAATGAGGTACGATGGGACAAATTTACGTGATGGGTTTTGTTTTGTGCAGTCCATTGGTGACTGGGTTGAGACCATCAAACTCACCGCATTTGAGAGCCCAGTTTAATCACAACCATGTGTCTATCTAAGTCTACGGGTTTCTATAAAGTGTACTGGTCTATATTTTCATGAATGGGTCACTATTAGCCATTGGCTTTCTGTGTGAGTGGTTGGGTCTTTGTGTGAATTTATGTGTCTCTGTGTCCATTAGTGGGTCTTTATGTGATCTTTTGGGTCTCTGTTAATATATTATCTCTATGTGAATCTATAGTTCTCTATGTGTCTATGTGTCTATGGGTCTATGTGTAAACATCCGGGGTCTCTATGCCAGTCATTTGTGAGGCAGCACGACAGTGCACGTTGCAAAATGAACGTAAAGCTACCACGTGTTTGGGAGGCTCAACCGTGACACGTGGTAGCTGGTTGTCCCTCCCCCCACCACCAGCAACGCCCACATTTCTATAGCCACGCCCACACAGTTGAGGTCTCGCGTTCTACATCAACATTTTCAGACGGTCCAGACCAAACCAGGACTTTGGTAGCTTTACATTAAACTAATGAGGCATTGCGGTTCAACTTCACATCGCTACGTTGCTGGCGTCTTGATCGTTGACTCGATGAGGGTTAGTTTCTAGCAGTGGTGAGTTGATTAGTACAACTTGCTGTATAAGTTAAGGTGGCTTGGGACTGGTTGGCTGGACTTCTGGGTTCTCGAAGTTGAGGTCTCACATTCTCCTTCTTCATCGTTTGGCTCCTCTCCTTGCTCTGCCGGTGCAACTTGACCTGTTTAATAAAGAGAGGTAAGCGATGAGTGCCTGATGAGGCGAAGTGAGCAGTGTTGGATTGTGCAACACTTGCATAGATAACGAATGCAGGTACGTGTATAACAATAACAGCCGTTCACAACAAGGCAGTGACGTCACAACCGCGCTTGTGCCATGATCTGTGCACTTTGAGGTTCCGTGATTTGGCAAAGGTTCGCTGGCAGGAGGTTCACGGAACAGACCCAGGTCTCGTGGGATAACTGAGATGGCTGGCAGATGCGCCACCAGTGCCCCCTACTGTGACAACTTTCTGTGCTTTAGCCGCCTCCTCTGCCCTCCGTTGTTGTTGGAGGGCGACTGCCTCCAGCTGCTCAGCAACGTCCTTCACAAACCTAATGCGCAGAGGCCGATCTTGACACCGCTGGTTCCGTTCATTGGCAAGTCCACTCAGCACACACACGCGCACAGTGTGCCACTGAAATACCGCGCTAATTCTGTGGTGCGTTTCCCCAGTTGTACTTTTCAAAAAAAAATTAAGTTCTATGAAGACCAAACCAAGCCTATGTACTGCTTGCAATGGTATTGCTTTAAAACATCATAACAGAAACATTGATCATTCACCAACACATAAAAAAGTATTATTGACTCGAACTGCAAGCCCGAAATTAAGCAACTTGTTGAGCACTCTCCTCTTCCCAGACAGTCTGGAGCACCCTTCAAGCATTCCCAACCTCCAAGCAGTGCCAGATTATCCTAGTAGCAAAAGTAGCACATGCTACTTTTCAGTGTCTTATTATTGTAGTAGCAAAAGTACCAAATGCTACGGGCCCCGCACTTTCAAGGGCCCCACGCTAAATGCTTTCAAGCTATCAATTCCGGTTCAGTGATTCTGCACGTGCTCTATTACTATAGTACTATACTGCCTTCAACGTTTATTAACGACTGGGTGTTTAAGGTTAGCGATTTGTCGTATTATCTGGCTGTATAGCAATTGAAAAAATACAATTACTTTACTGTGCAAGTAAAAAATGTATGTTTGAATATTTACGTGTTTTTTTACGAAAATTGTAGGGCCCCTTCTCACATCATATGCTACAGGCCCCACACTAGCCTCATCCAGCACTGCCTCCAAGTTGTCTACCCTATCCTGGCCACGCGATTCCTAGCGTCCTGCACGTGCCCCTGCATGCGTCGTAACAGGGGGGGGGGCTTCATTCCAGCCTCAAGCACACGGCTCGTAAATCAAAGTCACTTCCCGTGCCATGAAAAACATGCGTGACAAACAACGGTCCCCCATGATGTAGCCTTGACCAGTCAGTCGAGGCAAGTGCTGCTAGCGAGTAACACCTCGAGAGGGTGATGTGGCCAGCACCACGCCCGGCCGCCTTTGTCTCAGCAGTGCTGGCGATTACACAACGCAGCGAGGTTAGGGAATTGAACCCAGGTCGCTGGTTCTTAGTGCAGTGCGCGCACACAAACACACACACAGGAAGAATGACCCTGACGAGAGTGGCTCCTGCTTAATGCCTCTCTCGTCTCTCACCTCATCTTGCTCCTCCATCTTCTCCATTTGGGTTTAATTTTTAACGTATCTTCAACCCTGTTGAGAGAGAAGTGGACACGCGTTGTTCACACATCACCACCCTCGCCCACATGCAGCCTGTGTCACTGGCACGGCTGGGAGTCTAACCCACGACTCACACCTGCTCTGGCACCCGCATGGAACCACTGACCACAGCAATCACTGACCCTAATTTGAAAGACATCCTTTGTTAAACCAGGTGAGAGTCCATTGAGATTATTGTCTCGTGTGATTTATGTGTTTTATTTAACCACATGAGAGCCCATTGAGTTCACCATCTCCTATGACTGACGCAGTCTCACATCACCACCCCACTCATATGGAGCCCCTGTCACTGACAGCAGCCACGGCTGGGAGTCTAACTCAGTGATCCCAGCTGCCAGGAGCTCCCACAGGCTCCACTGAGCACAGCTCTGAGTCACGGGCAGGCAGGGAGCTGGAGTCAAACTCAGGCCCTTGGAGAGGGCCGGCTCAGGGTCTCTGGCGTGGCCATAGTGAGCCGTGTTCTATCACTCACTGTGAGGTTCTGGTGCAAGTGCGGTCGATACTCACGGGGCTTCTACTTCTCTTAGTCGACTTTGTCTCTTCTTCCAGCAGTAAAAACCAACTACAGCAGCAACGACCAGAAGAGCAGCAAGGACGATACCAGCTACAGTTGATGGAGCTGGGGCTGGACTTGAAGTGGGTCTTGCATCTGTCGGTTCTATTAAACAGAAACACAGACGACACAGAAACATGTGAACACCGAAGAGATGCACGCAGTCAACGTCTTCTTCCTCTTCCTGCCATGTCCCCCTCCTCTCGTGCGGTCTCTGCCCTGCAGCTCCTCCTGCTCTGCTCGTTGCTGCCTTGGGCCACCTCCGCGTCTACTCCCCAGTCCCTCGAATCCGCCGCTTTATCGAACGTGCGTTATGGCTCTAACCGGGGGAAGACCTACTGAGGACTGTTTTCCGGAACACGGGAGGTGATGTATCGGCTGGACGCTGCTAAGACTCTCATCTCCTTGTCGAAGAAGTGCCGTCAGACTGCTGCATCCATTGCAAGGTGTGAATTAATCCACTGTAAGAACCATTTAATTACCACGCATGTTTTAGTATGTGTGCGTGTGTTTTTGAGAGTGTTTTTCGTGTGAAAAGGTAACACACTCGATATGCATAGTGATGTAATGGGAATGTTCACACAGTGCCGCAAGCATCTCGCCATCCAGTCATTGAGGACTTTAGATGGCCGCCTAGATGTCGAATCGGCGACAGAGTCGGGGGCGAGCATCGGGCTGGGAAATCATTGTTAGGGGAGAGCATTGGAGAGCATTTCGGGCCCAGGATGGCAACTCAAGTTTTCCCACAATGTCGAACGCAGTTCTGCCTAACACGTCATTTTCTAGCCCCCAGCGTCCGGCGAGGCCTGCCTGTAAATGTTAAATAGTGATGGTGCTGTCATAACCCAGCCTAGAGGGAGGCCATTGATCATTATTCTTTTAGTTTGTGTGTTTTTGAGAGTCTTGTGTGTGACAAAGTAACACACTTGACATGCTCAGCAATGCAATGAGAATGTTCACAGTGCCGCAAGCATCTCGGCGCCCTGTCTTTGAGGACTTAAAATAGCCGCCTGGATGGCGAATCGGCGACAGTCAGGGGCGAGCGTCGGGCTGGGAAATCATTGTCAGGGGAAAGCATTGGACGCGAGTTTTGCGATGCGGGGATGAGACGGGGGTTCATGTTAAGGAGTGTACACACGCAAGACATGGAGAGTGACTTAGCATCCTTTAGTACAAATACAAGCGCAGAAATATTGTAGAATTAGTAACACAGAGGGAGGGGTGATCATTTCGGGCCCACAATGTCTATAATTATAATTATCTATCAAACGCGGTTCTGCCTAACACTTCATTTTCTAGGAACGTAACCCCCAGCATCCGGCGAGGCCTGCCTGTGAATGTTAAATAGTGACGGTGCTATAATAACCCAGCCTAGAGGGAGGCCATTGTTCATGATTCTCCTGCGGCTGTGTTCACCGGCGAGGTGTTCACCATCAATGCATGGTTCTCCAGCATTGTGTTCATTAGGTGAACGGAAGAACATAATTTGATGACTTTTGGCCAACTTCGTCAGCAGGCAATGACGCCAACGGAGTCATGGACAGCAGCAGGAGAGGTCATCGCTGTGCCGGTTTCCAAGTTGACGCTGTAAATCGCCTTGCAGCTCCCTAATCGGCACTTGAAGTGAATCCGAATCATAAACTTATTTCCTGAGTAGAGCCCCTTGAGCTAAAAAGCTTTTTTTCCGACATCGAAGCATTCCACGTCCCACAAGTGGACAACAATCTCATGGGACACAGACAAAGACAGGGAGTCAAGCTGTCATTGGCTCATGTAGACAACTCAACAAAGAGTTGAGTTTCTTAAACTACAGGATGTGATATCTGTGAGGAATAACAAATACCATTTATGGCTGTGCCACAGAGTTAATTTTAGTGGTAAATCTGGATAATAGACAGAATTTGCATTCTCGCTTAGAGAGAATTATAAAGCGGTGGGTGTTAAATAGATCAAGGGATGACATCATGCAAACCTGATTCATTGTGAACGTTCAGCTGCAGATAACCGATGTCTTGCATGGATGGCTTGTCATATCGATAAATCGTGACCTCACAGCGATATCGTCCAGCGTCGTGGGTCTGGATGTTGCTGATGGTGATGGAGGCGTCACACGTCGACTTATCTCCCACCCAAGTCACCTGCAATGGCCTGAGGCTCCTCTTTCTGTGTATGATCTTATACACCTTGATGGCAAACGTGAGAACACACCAGGGCATGACTGTGTGTCCACATAATACACATGCTCATATTCCGAAAATTGACATAATATGTAAATAACATTGAATTATAACAAAAAATATATAATACACCTAGGAAATTACTCTTCTTCAGAGTAGAGAGAACGGAAAGAATTTGAGATTATTATAGTTGGAGATACAACACTATACTGCTGTCTGAAAAACTTGAAAGTTGACAATGGGACCAGAAAAGGAGAGGGGGTGACCTCTATTGAAATAAATTAGCATGAAATGGGCGTTAATAAAGAACATTTAATCATCATTGTGAGCAGGGGGGTGTAAGTAATAGTGTGCAAGTGTGACAGTGACACACCTTCTCATCGTGTCCGTCTATGGTCCTGAACCACTCCACCAGCGTGTGATTAATACCCGTGATGGTGCAGGTGTAAGAGCAGGACAGGAGAGCCGTGCTGCCTACTGTGGCGTCCTTTGCTTCCGGGGTGACAATGGCCAGCTCTGTGAACAAACCCACGATGGTCACATGAGCAGTGGGAATGAACCTCTAGAGGAGGAGGAGGTGCTGCTGGTCTCACAACGCAGTGGTGACAATTAGGACAGAGAAAGCGGTAAATACTTTCCAATAGACGAAGCATCTCTAGGTCTCTAGCAGAGCAGTGCAATTTTGGACCCAGGAATGCAACCATAGTTTTCCCGTTTGGTCTATTATTTGCCGAACGCAGTTTAGCCCAACGCGCCCTTTTCCAGGAACGTAACCCCCGCGTTATATGAGCTCTGGCTGGTTTGTTTAACTGCCAAGAGCTTGGAATTAGCCAAATTAAGTGCAACGTCAGATAACGAAATATAATGTTATGATGTTTGCCTAGTACTGATAATCCGTTGAGAATGAACATCTGTTTTGCAAGTGTACCCAGGTAACCAGGCAAAGAATGACAAACTCATGAGATTTGACATCGGATTTACAAACAGGTCGCTTTGTCTTGAACCCAAGCTCTCTTAGCAGAGTTAGTTCAGAACTCTGACCTCTGAGCCATCCGGCGACCTCATGAGCAAAGTTGTTTTAAGGTTGAGTCAATGAAAAGGAGGCCCAAGCCAGGATTGTATGCCAATTGGACACCAACATCGAAGAGTCACAGACAGGAATTGAACCCAGATGACCATGGATCTATGTGCACGGTTCTGTCACATGTACGTATTCATGTTGAACTGTTTTCACACCGTACGTAGCAGGCACGGAGGTGCGGGGGAAAGGACAACAAACCAAACACGAAAGTCAAAACGTGAATTTGTCGGTTGGACATTGAGTGGTAGGTCTGGGCTACATGACAGATGATGGGAGTAGTGGGTGGTAGGACAGACCTATGATGGACGTGATACAAACCTGTTTGTGGGTGGACAGTCAGCTGTAGATACCCAATGTGGTATTGCCTAGTTTGGGAATAAACCGTGACCTCACACTGATATCGCCCAGAGTCGTGGGTCTGGATGTCGCTGACGGTGATGGAGGCGTCGCACTTGGACACATCACCCACCCAGGTGGCCTGTAAAGGCCATTGTCTGTTCTCTCCATCGGGGTATTGATAAATCTGTGGTCAATAAAGGTGAAAGCAACACAAAGATCAAATACGTTATATTATTTCAGCATAAAATTCGTTAAAATAAAACCTGACAATGATTCTGTCTCCAGGGCTGCTACTGGGCAGGATTAACTGTTGACAAAGGAGCTTCACGTGGAGACTGTTTTCAAATGCCTGGCCCATGCCTCCGCCCAGTCACGTGACCAGGGGCCTCCATCTGGATATAAAATACCAAACCTGTTCATCTGCGTTGCATATTGTAAATGCTCAAGGGTCATGTGACCAGGTTTACTAACAAGACTGATCAATTCCACGCCTGTATTTGCTGCAATTTAACGGCAAATGGCGCACAGAACGGACAAAGAAGTAACTCACCCTCTCTTCACGCCCGTCGATGATCCTGAACCACTCCACCAGCGTGTAGGTAACGCCGCTGATTGTGCAGGTGTATGAGCAGGGCAGAAATGTAGTGCCTGCCATGGCGTTCATTTTATCTGGGGTCACAACAACGAGTTCTAGGGAAACCACACACAACGCCCACATTAATGTATATTTTCTTATCTAATGTAAATGTATGAACGCTAAACATTTGTCAGTAACAATGCGTTTTAAAAGTACAGAACAGACAGACCTCGTCAAACGCGGGGGGGTTACGTTCCTGGAAAATGCCATGTTGGGCACAACTTTGTTAGACACAAAACAGACCTCTTGGGAAAACTCGGGTAGCCTTCCAAATGATCACCCGCTCCCTCTTTGTTTAACTAATACTACAAGATGCTCGCCCTCGTTATTGTACTAACGGATGTTGAGTCGTTCTCACGTCCTGTGTGTGTGTGTGTACACTCTTTGTCCATTTCAACGAAACACACAAACCCCATCTCCTTTCTTCCCGCACCACGGCACTCACACCCTATGCTCACCACTAACAACATCTAGACGTCCGTATGAATAAGATTCTCAATAACTAGATGCATGCGGTAATGTGTGAATATTTTACTTTGTGCTGCTGCTGTGCGTTTTCAGTTCATTACATACCCACACGTACACAGAAATACACGGTAAATACATCGTTCTCACAGTCGATTCACACATTCCAACGGACGCAGCACTCTCATGGCACTACCTTTTTTATGCAGATACGAAAATGTTAGCAGCGTCAAACTGCGTATCACTGAAATATCACCCGTGTTGTGGAAAACAAACCCCATCAGCCACAACCGTCTAGATCCATAACACACCTTAGATGAATCTGTGTTGGGCAACGGTCTCCTCTCTATAATTTTTCGTTACCACATGTTAAATCCCGCCACTAATATACACATTAATTGGAATTGCTCACAGAGTAGTGCAACATGTCTTGCTAGAGAACAGTCCGCAGAGCGGATATCACAGAGCGGATATCTCAGAGCTGACTCTTGAGATTCCTTCAAGCGACCTCTGCTGATCCACGCAGTTAGGAGCAGGACTTTCCCAAATTGCTCTTCCACATAGAACAGCGCTTATCGCGTGACAATCAACCAGATACGTTGGAATTATCAGAGTTAAAATTTCGTCAATTAAGTGCAGAATTGCAGAAGGAGGGGCTTAGTCCATCAACTCACTCGACTTGAGGACTCGGTTAACTCGTAGGCAAATGTCTGGACTTGAACCCATACTTCTGAGTGGCGCTAGCTCAGAACTCTGACCTCCGAGTGACCTATGCAACGTTGTTTTAAGACTGCGTAAATGTCGGTGAGGAGCAGTCAAAGGTTCTGATGTTCATTGGTGGTGATGCGATCGTAGCTAGGGGTTGAACCCAGTTCACCATGGCACTGGGCCCATGCCTCTAAAGCTTACATGTTGAGTTCTATATCAGGTCTATAGGATAGATGATAGAGTTGTGGGTGGTAATATAGACGACGTTTGAAGATAATAACACAAACCTGATGGACTCTTGACATTCAGCTGTAGATACCCAATGTCTTGCATGTTTTGTGGAAACACCGTGACCTCACAGCGATATTGCCCAGAGTCGTGGGTCTTGATGTCACTGACGGTGATGGAGGCGTCGCACTTGGACACATCACCCATCCAGGTGGCGTGTAAAGGCCATTGTCTATCTCCATTGGGGAATTGATTAAGCTGTGGTCAACAAAAGCGAGAGCATGCACAGATCAAAGATGTATGTATGTTGTATGTATGTTGAACTTCTTTGGCACAGTACATAGCCAACCGTGCTAATCGGCGGTACGGGGGAAAGACAGCAAACTAAACACAAACATCAGTTTTAAGAAACGAGTTTTCAATCTAGATGATGATTTAGAAGTGCGTAGCTCCAGTGGCTTCCTAATATCGGAAGGCAGAGCATTCAAGATGGCCGCAGCAGCGCATGTGACACTGCGCGATGTGGTGACCATCTTTGTTCGATGGCCAGCCCAAAAGCCACTGCGAGGATAACCGGAGTTCGCGCCTAGAATGAATAAGAATGTCTTTATCATGTGTTGGACGCCTTTTACGGGAATCACTCTACAGGAGATGGTCAGATGTAGAGTTAGCACGGTTGGCTCGCAGTGACGTGCGGTGAGGTCAATGGCTGGGGAGGACGTCATCCCGGCTGGAGGCAGGAATGACGTCAAGGCCGGTTCAGGGATTTGGCGGTTGGGTGAGGTCGTGGCACTCTGAGTGAACCCGGCTGGACACGTGACCTATCAAGGTGGAGGCCGGGGGCCCCGGGGGGACCTGGGGTGGCCAGGTGGACAGCCGGCGAGCTTTGAGAGGGTTCTAGAAGAGGGGCGTGACCGGGGTGGGGCCCGGACACGCCGACGCTGATATAAGCAGCCTCCTCACGGGGCTCGAGGCTGCCCGTGTGAAGAAGGAAGAGGGATCGTGAAGACGCCTCCTAAGAAGAAGAGGCAAGGCTCCAGTTAGCGGACCCGCCAGTAGCCCACCTGGCTGGGTCAAGCTAGTGTATCCGAGAGTCTGAGATAGAGAGCGACGGTGTGTGTGTTAGTCAGAGCAGGACGGTGGTTACCACCCTATGTTAGTGTAACGAGGTTGTTGTTAATAAACAGTGTTGCCTCCCAAGAAGTGTGTGCGCCTATCTACACTATGAAAGAGATTTGTAACTCACCTTTTCTTCAAGTCCATCTCTGACCCTGAACCACTCCACCAGCGTGTGGGTAACGCCGCTGATTGTACAGGTGTAGGAGCAGGGCAGGAAAATCTTGCTGCCTGCTACGGCGTTCAATCTCTCTGGGGTGACGACCATAAATTCTAAGGAAACAACAACAAACAGCGCCCACTTTAGTACATCTCGTATGGAAAATGAGAATAGGTTTAACCCTTTCTGGTGTGTTTAGATGTTCAAACATCAAATAGAAACCTTTTTCAACAAATTAAGTGTTGCATTGACCACACACAGTTATTGTAGTGAACATACAAACAGACGTGGCTCTGATAATATTAAATGGCATTGCCATTTAATAATAATGTAATTATCGTGTTATATGCATTGTCTTTTAAACTGATTGGCCTACAGCCAGGAGTTAAACCCAGATATTTGTATCTTTATAGTGGCAACATGTCATGAGATGCAGATTCCATTGGATCCCTCAAAGTGCAGCGTAACCTTTCGTGTTAAGAGTATTGCCCACAGAAGTAGATATCACACAACTACCTCTGACATCTCATGAAGTGACCTCTGGTCCATGTGTGTGTGTGTGTTTGTGTTGAACTTCTTTCACACCATACGTAGCCAACCATGCTAATCGGAGGTGCGAGGAAACGACAACAAACTAAACACAAGAAAGCAGTTATAAAGAAATGAGTCTGTCAATTGAGATGATTTAAAAGTGCACAGCTCAGTAGCTTCCTAATATCGGAAGGAAGAGCGTTCCAGACGGCCGCAGAAGTGCATCTGAAAGCGCGCGATGCAGTGACTGACGGCGAGCATGTTGTATGTATGTTGAACTTCAAACAAGCTGACGAGCTTCCGGGCATGCACCAGACGACGCACATTAGCACGGATGTGGTCGGCAATCTTAGCCTTAGGTGCGAGCTGTTTAATGCGCAACTGCATGTCGATTGGGGGGCAAACCTCCCTATCATACATAAGATAGAATGGCGAGTACCCCGTGGCAGCATGGGGCGTAATTCTATAGGCGGCCAAGACACCAGGTATGTGGAGATCCCAATCAGTCTGTGACTCAGACACCTGGTGGCTTAGCATGGAGGTAAGTGTCCTATGTAATCGCTCAACCATACTGTCAGTCTGGGGGTGATATGGCGAGGTGCGAATTTTGTGTGTCCCTAGCAGGTTGCACACATCCCGCAACAGGGTGGAAGAGGAATTTTTCTCTTGGTCGGTCAGCAGGCGTTCGGAAGCACCCTTATCCAGGACGTAGCCCTGGAAAAAGGCCTCTGTAATGGCTGCTGCAGACTGGTTGGGGAGTGGCCAGGCCATGGCCCATCGGGTAAAATATTCCACCCCAACCAAAAGGTACTTCTTACCCCGAGGAGTAGCGGGAAACGGACCCAAAATATCCAATGCGACGATCTCATTGACCCGGGAAACCTTCATGGATTGGAGCGGCGGGCAGGACGGCCTAGCAGGTGGTTTCCGCCGTGCACATTCTGTGCAACCTTGCACAAGGTCAGCCACATCGTTTGCCATGCCCAGCCCAGAAAAATTCCAATTGGATTTTAGCTCGTGTTTTCTGAACACCCAAGTGCAAGAGGCGACTGTGGGTATCCCACACAAGCCGCCCCCGCAGGGAGGTGGGCACCACCATCATGGTGCTTGCTCGCCGAGGTCGCCGTCAGGACTGCAGGTACGTGGCTTGCTTCGTGTCTCCATAGCCAATAGCCACTTCTGACACCAAATGTAATGGGTTCCGGAGACACTTGTAGAGGTAACTTCTTTATTACAATACAACACTCCAACAGTCCTTATACAAAGTTACAGCCTAGGGACATAGCCTACTCCTAGCGTGCCTGACACTGGCTACGCTCTGGGGTCCTCCGGCTACAATTATCCTAGGGGAGGCTACCTGACCCGACCCAGCCAAGGTGCGGGTCTCGACTCTGGCTTCCTCGGAACTCGCCCTTACAAGGGTGTAGAGCCGGGAGTTCCAGAGTCCCACCACTGGCCCGCACAGCGTCCCGGCCCTTACAAGGACAAGCGGGACGAGGGGGTCCAGGGTCCTAAGCTGGCTGGTCTTGGGTCTTGAGCTGCGACTCGACTCAATCGGCCAGGGAGCTGCCCTTTTATCCCTCTTGCCCATCGAGGGGTGGCGTTGCGTGGGATCCTAGATCCCCCGCAGCACCCCATTGGTGGCACCAAGGGGCTCAGCTGTCTGGCTTGTCTGTGATCCTGAGGCCTGGCGCCGAGGGCTTAGCTGTCTAGGATCCTAGAGCCCCCAGCAGCCCCACCCCCCTTCTTGGGCTGGCACAGAGGCCCCTCCCCTGGGGGTCCGAGGTACCTGCAGATGGGCCCTGTCCACCGCTGCCGATAAGTGTGGCCCATTCACGGCACTACATTTGTGCTTGCGTGCGGGGATGGGAATCCGTTCCAGCTCGGACCCCGTTTGCTTGCCCTTGGGCTACACCCCCCTCAAACAAATATAACCCCCTTGTGGTAGCAGCTCTCTCGCTGTGTTCTTCCTGGTTCAGCAGTTCTACTGCTGGATTTATTTTTGACTGAGGACGATCGCTTGTGTTGCGATCGAAACGTCGTGATACATTATTTTATTTTTCTACCTACGTGACTTTACCGAAAGAACCGAAGAGTAAGATGATGGTGGTGGTGGTGATGATGATGGTGGTAATGATGATTGTGGTGATGATGGTGGTGATCATGACGGTGGTAATGATGATGGTGGTCATGAAAGTGATGATGACGATGGTGGTTATGATGGTCATGATGGTGGTGGTGGTGATGATAGTGGTGATGATGGTCGTGGTGGTGATGGTGGTGGTGGTGATGATAGTGGTGGTGACAATGATAAAAATGGTGGTGATGATGATGATGATGTTGGTGGTGATGGTGGTGATGGTTGTGATGATGGTGGTTATGGTCATGATGGCGATGGTGGTGGCGATGAATTCGGGTTGACCACGACCTGCTATTGAACTCACCACGTCGTGTTCTTTTTTGGCGCCGAGCTCCGGACTCCGAGCCATTCTCAACCCCCGCACTGTCAGCGACCACCGTTCCTGCGGATAAATCAGAATCTCAGAATCAGATATGTATGTATTGATACTGGAGGAATCCGATGAGTTATGACGCAAAATTTCACAGATGATCCAGTAGGGCCACGGGGTAAGAACGTTACGCTGATGACGGTCGCATTAGGGGCACCACGGTGGTGAGGAGATGTTAACTACCTCGCCTGGTATACAGGAGGTCTTGGTTTCGATCCCAACCATGATGCCTGTTGTATATTTGGAGTTTGTGTGTTTTCCCCGTGGTCTCGTGGGTTTTACTCTGGGTCCTCCGGTTTTTCCCTCCACATGTATAATCAACATCACGCGCTTAGAGTTTTTGGCTGCTAGATATTTCCACGTGGTGATGATGATGATGATGACGATCATCTACTTCGTTGAGCTATCACTTGTGGCCAGGTCGCTTCTGATAAAATAACTACACATCTCAGTGGGCCTCACCTGGTAGAATAACAATAGTTTAGTTTCGTGTTGAGTTCACATCCAGATCCTTCTGTGGAAGATGCTTTGACGAATGCGTGCAAAGTGGAGAGAGATCGTGTCACCGACTGGCGTAATAACGCACAATGCGTGCGTGTGTTTGATTCAGCACAGAGAGGCATTACTGAGTCTCTGTTGTGCCCCTACGCCCCTCTCGTCAATCCACTGCTGGATGAGCGCCTCATCACACCATGGCGGCTCCTGATGGCCACGTGACATACTTCACCATCCTGGCCAATGTGGGTTGGTGAAGGCAATCATCATAGCCGGCGCACAGCAATGCCTTGTACTGCCCTGCTCGCTCCTGTATCTATGTACGTATGTTGAACTTCTTTCACACCATACGTAGCCAAGCGTGTTAATGTACGTGTTGAACTTCGTTCGCACCGTACCACTGGACGGGTTGCGCAGGATTTCTACCTACGTGACTTTACCGAAGGAACCAAAGAGTATAGGCTACACGTGGTGGTGGTGCCGGTGATGATCCTACTTACCAAATAACAATAAAAGTATGAATATTGTTGTTGCTTTTGTTGTTCCGAGTGGAGAAGTCGGGGCGATTCCTTCACGAAAGGAGGACAGGGATTCTGTAAAATGAACAAGTCACAAACGATTTACAAATTAATTCATCGTTTGGAAGGGTCACTTCTCCCCACCTCACCGTACGGCAAGACCAGGGGACGTGCGGTCAGGGGAGGCAGGGGAGGCAGAGCCTCACCTGCCATACTGCAATGAAAATAGCTGTTACGAAAAGTAAAAAAACAGAATAATCAAATCAAATCAATATAAAGATTTGTCCACTGATCTGTGTTATAAATGTCATTTCTGTATGATTCCAATCATGTTCATCGTCAAAATCGCCAAATTTGCGGAGCTCCGCTGCAAATACAGGAAGAGACGAGAGGTGAGGCAGCGACGAGCTCAGCCTCCCCTCTGATTGCGCAACCCCTCAGTAACTGGATGGAGCGCGGGCAATAAGCGCGTGCCTGTTACTATCTCAGTGTGTCACCAATGTAATGTTTGTAGACCCCTTCATTTCATGTCCTCGCCTTCCATACTCCAGGTAACTTGTTTCACGTTTGTGTATAAAGATATTTAGGCTCGCTGGTCTCGTCATGAAACTGCAATGAAAAAGCACAAGGGGGAGGCAGCTATCACATCTGCCTCACTGAGGGGGACATCTCGATTTAAAGCTTTCATGACTGCAGGGATTCATCTTCTTGGTTCTTTCGGTAAAGTAACGTAGAAGCGAAATAATAAAGTGTGTGACTGGCTCTGACACGAGCCAGTGCCTCCCCAGCCATTGACCTCACCGCAGGTCACTGGGCAAGACTCGTCAACACGAGACAGTGAATCTCAATGTGAGCTCTCTCTCTCTCAGCTGGTGGTTAAAACACATTGTCCTGCGGAGGGAGCTGGTAAGAACGTTGGGTTGCTCGGTCAATGGCCTGCAGGGTCAACGGCGGCGTGGTGTATTCCGCAAATATGGCCGACTGTGAGGGCGGGCACAAGCCGGCGTGAGTAGGTTAAACGTTGAGTTTTATAAGGGCACCGCGGGGTGACCAGCCCCTCCCCACCCAGCCCCACCCCTCCCACCCCCCACCCAGCCCCACCCTCCCCACCCAGCCCCTCTCCACCCTCCCCACCCAGCCCCTCCCCACTCTCCCCACCCAGCCCCACCCTCCCCACCCAGCCCCTCTCCAACCCTCCCCACCCAGCCCCTCCCCACCCTCCCCACCCAGCCCCACCCCTCCCACCCCCCACCCAGCCGCACCCTCCCCACCCCACCCAGCCCCTCCCCACCCTCCCCACCCAGTCCCTCCCCATCCAGCCCCACCCTCCCCACCCAGCCCCTCTCCACCCTCCCCACCCAGCCCCTCCCCACCCTCCCCACCCAGCCCCACCCTCCCCACCCAGCCCCTTCCTCCCCACCCAGCCCCTCCCTGCACGACGGACGGACGGACACAATAATCCCCTGTGGGCTGGTGTAACCAGGAGGTTCCTACCAGTATAAAGGACGTCAATCACAAGGGACAATTCGTCTCACTGGGGTCTCAATCTCAGAGCGCAGTCCTCAGCTGGTGAAGGGCACGGCAGCCCTGCACGCCTCTCTCACCTGCCCGTGTGGTTCTCTCACCTGAGAGATGCCCCTCACCTGCCCGTGTGGTTCTCTCACCTGAGAGGCGTGGTTCTCTCACCTGAGAGGTGCCCCTCACCTGCCCGTGTGGTTCTCTCACCTGAGAGGCGCCTCTCTCACCTGCCCGTGTGGTTCTCTCACCTGAGAGGCGTGGTTCTCTCACCTGAGAGGTGCCCCTCACCTGCCCGTGTGGTTCTCTCACCTTACAGGTACGCGCCGCGTGAAATACCAAACTCACAACCCCCGAGCCTCACTCCTACTCACAGACCGTGTGTGGCAAGCGATGTTGGCCTGTAGCGCCTGCCAGGCCTGCACTGTGACACACGAGGAAGTGGCTGGCCAAGCACCACGCCCGGCCGCCTTTGTGTCTCGCCCAGCGTCCGCGGTGTTCGCTACGTACCACGGGAGGTGCTCATTTGAGGCTGAGTCGACCTTGGGGCAGGCCCGGGACCGGCTCAGATCATCGTCACCCGGGGGAGTTGAGCCGCGAAGAGCGGGAACTCAACTCGTGTCTCCGCTTTCGTAGCTGCAGGTAAAAAGAAACTCGCTGTCACTTCCTCTCCGCCCACACAAAGTTCAAAGGCTCAACTCGCTCACCTCCGCAAAGGGGCCGTCCATAAATGACGTCACGCACGCACCTAGGGGGGGAGGGGGGACAGACATTTGTGACGATGTGTGACGAGGGGGGGAGGTAGGTTTGAGAAATGTGACGTCACATCAAAGTGCGCAAATTTTTAATGTTAATTTAATATAATTGTTATAACACTAATTTTGATTAATTTTCGTGATTAACTATTTGATTATTTAAATTGACTAAGGTCACCTTTTATTTATTCCATGAAAGAGCATTTTGCTTCTCCATGGGAGAATGGAGAAGCATACATTTTGTACATTTTTTGAATGATTGTTATTAAACATTTAGATTTTAATGATTCTACCAGGCCTTTTCATTCTGTGAAATGAATATGTGATTGTTATAATTGTACTTTCAATTTTGCTTCGTTCTACTACAAAGTTAGAAGTTTTTTTATAGTTAGAATACATTTTATTAACTTATAATTATAAGAGAATTTCAATATAATATTCTGAACATCTGCAGTTTAAGTTAGACGTTTAATATTTTCAAGTTAATTTTATGCTAAATTTCAGCTTTCCAACGCCTCCGTTTTAATACGTGTTTTCTCCTACAACATCAGAGTGCAGCGCCACATTAAATACGCACTACAATGACAATAGTTTAAAGCGATTTGACGCATGTTTTATTTTTAAAATGTAAATATGTTTTTTTTGGGGGGGGGGGGGAGCTTTGTGACGTGATATTTGAGGGGGGGGGGGTGGGTCTGACTGTTTGTCAAAGATGGTGATAAGATGATTTGTACCAGCTTATCTGACAGGCACTATTCTACTTTACCGAGTGTTGACATCCCCAGCGTTTACCAGTGTTGCTTACTTTTATGCTTATTATCAGCTAACACCGGCCACAACCATGAGCCGATGGCAGACGTCGCAACCGGGTACCCGATACCCGTACCCTACCCGATACCCGGCTACCCATACCTGGCCGGGTACGGGTACCTGTTTGCGACCCTGGTGCGGCCGGGTACGGGTACGGGTAGGTCGTGAGTCACTGGTGAGTCACCGTTTGTCACTCATTTTCCAACGTCTTGTCTCTTCTCACAATTCAAGTTCCTAGAATCAACCCACCCGCGCCTGCAACATGGCTTCATCCCAGAGGTCGCAATCAGGTACTCGATACCCATACCCTACCCGATACCCGGCCGGGTACGGGTAGGGTACGGGTGGTGTTGGTCAGAAATGCCATGGGCTCTGTGGTATAGCGTTTTGATGAGAGAATTCTTTTGAGATGGGTGGTGGTGGGAATCCGGTTTCAAGTAGGAATCTGTGTGGGTGGCTTTCCTGTAGACAGAATGTCCCAAGGATCCGTCAGGCCTCCTCTCAAACAGAATATCCAAGAATGGTAGTTTACCGTCTTTCTGGCCGGTGAATTAAGACATGTACATCGGGCCCTCAGGATGAACGGATACTCTGACCGCACTATCCGCCAAGCTGTTTCTCCCACCACACAGAAACAGCCACATGAAACTCCGACCAAAACTATCACGTTACCATACATAGCAGGCGTGACCAAAAAGATCTCCAAAATTCTAAACAAACATAAGATCCAAGTCCAATTCAGTACAGTGCATAAATCCGTGATCTGATTCCATCTGTGAAGGATGTCGTTCCTGACTTACAGTATCCTGGAGTCTACAAATTGAGTTGCATTTGTGGTGATTGCTACATTGGAGAAACGAAACGTCATGTTTCTGATCGTGTCCGCGAGCACAAGTCAGATCTGAAACACGGCAGAACTGATTCTTCGGCCGTTGCCGATCATTGCTACAACTCTGTGGGCTCTCATGAAATTGTCCTTTCCGAGACCAAGTTCTCTGCAAACCTCCTGGCTACCATCAAAGGTTTGTACACGAAGCCATACAAATATACAAACACAGACATAATTTCAACCGTGATGATGGTTACAAACTGAGTAATCATTGGAAAGATGTGATTAACCATGCAAAAAAGATTTCACTACACTTATTTGGACCATCTTATTTGACAGAAAATTATTACAGGTTACTGATAGACAGCCAGTTGTGTTTTACCATGTTTAGCTTTCTACCAGGTTAAGCTTTCTTTTTTCACACTTGTTATGCAGGCCAGGCGTAGTCACAAACCGAACTTCTCCATAATAAAGGCTCAGTCTTTTGTTATGCAGTCTATTCATAGTCTCAAGCCGCACCTTTAATCATTGGAAAGATGTGATTAACCATGCAAAAAATATTTAACTACACTTATTTTGAACCATCTTATTTGACAGAAAACTATTGCAGGTTACTGATTGACAGCCAGATGTTTCACCAGGTTTAGCTTTCTACCAGGTTTAGCTTTCTTTTTCACACTTTTATTATGTAGGCTAGGCGTAGTCACAAACCGAACCTCTCCATAATAAAGGCTCAGTCTTTTGTTATGCAGTCTATTCATAGTCTCAAACCGCACCTTACCATAATAATAAAAAGTGGGCCATTCCTGCCCCTTCCCCCCCCCCCCTCAACCATTATATAAACGGAGTGGTAGCTCCTGTAATCTCTCATTTACTTGATACAGCTGTCGGGCTGTGACGGTTCCACCTGAAGACGGAAGCTTGTGTTGCCTCCGAAACGTCGTGATTTTTACTTTTTATTTTATTTTACTTTTATTAATTTTAATGTTTTACCTACGTGACTTTACCGAAAAAACCTAAGAATAAGAAGATGAATCCCTGCCGTCACGAAAGCTTTAAATCGAAAATTAAGTATTTATTTAAAGCTTTCGTGACTGCAGGGATTCATATTCTTGGTTCTTTCGGTAAAGTCACGTAGAAGGGAAATAATAAAATAATATAAATATAAAACAATAAAAATTCTCACACCTGATGATGATTGCTTGTGTTGCAGTCGAAACGTCGTGAGAATTTTTATTGTTTTATATTTTTATTATTTTATTATTTCCCTTCTACGTGACTTTACCGAAAGAACCAAGAATATATAGTTTAAGTAGTTCAGTAAAAAGTTAAACTCATCACGAGAAGCCTCAGAATCTTTATCTGAGACCAGAAGAATCTGATGAGCTATGAAGCCCTTTTGTGCACAAATGTCCAGCCGCGGCACTGGGTCAGAATATTACAACAACAAACTGAAGATCGGAGTGCAAAGCAGAGGAAAGGTAAACCAATCAATTGAAAAATATCCAAATAAAAGTAAACTTTATAGTTGTTTATCTTACCAGGTAGGGTCCACTCAGCTATTAGCTTCTTTTTCAGAAGCGACCACGGTGCACATGTAGTGGTGTTTATTCACGCGGGCAACTTCTTATTTTTCTCCTGTGTCACTTTATTCGAAGCATCCCACACGGATGCTCCTCACATTCCAGCACACTTCTCTCTTGCTCCGCTATTCTGCTACTCCAAGCTCTCTCTCTCTCTCTGGCTCCGCTAGCCTGTTCTCCGCTAGCCTCTTACTGTATACTCCGCTAGCTTCTCATCCCACTAACCTCTCACTGAATCTCCTGCTAGCCCATTCTCCGCTTGCCTAACACACTCAGGATTCCGCTAGCCTCTCCCCCGCCAGCCTGTTACTACACCCACACCTCCAACCTCGCCCGTGCCCCCAGCGGGGGTTCAGCCAACACCGCTGGTCATTCACCAAGTGAGACAGCATCCCCGAGATCGTGTGGTTAAAGCGGTCTACCATCCCGTCCGTTTGTGGGTGGTAAGGGGACATATGCACTTTCTTGACACCCAGCATGTCACACACCTCCTGCAAAAGCTTGGAGGAAAAGTGTCTGCCCTGGTCCTCCAGCAGCCGCTCAGGAGCCCCCTTGTCAGCTACATACCCTTTTACAAAGGCGTCCGCTATGGACGCCGCAGTCTGGTCGGCCAATGGGCAGGCAAATGGCCAGCGTGTAAAATATTCCATCCCCACCAGTAGGTGTCTACTTCCTTGAGGAGTGGCAGGGAAGGGGCCCAATATATCGAGGGCCACGAGCTCGTTTACCCACGGAACTTTAATGGACTGCAGGGGTGCGCTTCGCGTGACCGGCGGGGGCTTCCTGTGAGCACAGTCCACGCACGGCGACACCCCACGGTGGATATCGGCGGACATGCCCAGCCAAAAATAGCGAAGGCATAGTGTAGCCTTGGTCTTACGGCTACCGAGATGCAAAAACTGTCGGGCATGAACATCGGAGCATAGCTGACTCGGCAGGGAAGAGGGCACCACCAGGACTTTACGGTTCACAGACGCGTCCCAGCGCATCAACAAGCCTTCCAACGTGAGGGAAAACTTCCCCGACGTGGGTAGATCGTCAGCGCGTGCCGCCTCTGCCAGCCGGCAAAGCGGTGCCAAAGCCGCGTCTGCCTGCTGCCGATCCCTCCATTCCCGCAGGGTGAGCCCCAAGTGGCTATCAAGCGATAGCAGCGGCCCCGCCCAGTCCGTGTCCTCGGCGGAATCCGGCACAACGATCTCGTGTTGCGCCGCAGCCGGCGGTCTACAGAGTGCAGATCCGTCGCTGCAGGTGCACTTAATGGGGGCTGGCAGCCTGGACAATGCATCAACGTTTGTATGCCCGATTCCTTTCAGATGCACCGCTCGATACATGGACTCTTGCAGCCACTGCCTCCAGCAGCTGATCCATACTCCGATCCCTAGAGGATGATCTGCAGCGGCGGCGGCGCTGGGTCTGCACCGCCGGGTTGGTGGAGGAAGGTGCCCACACGGGGCGAGCAGCTGCCTCGGATCCCGCCGATGAGCCCGGGGATGAATCCAGATTCGTCGGTTCTGGTTCCGAGCAATTCTCGTCCCGGGCCCCTAGAGCGTCTTCTGGCTGAGTCTCCCCACTTGGGATCTTGCGTCGGCTGAAGCGAGACATCCCACCGCTGCCACCAGATGAAGAGGAGTCGGAGACTGGTTAAGCACCTTTTTTATTCTTCAAACAAGAGCCACACTCGTTCCTCAAAACAAACCACGAACACGCATTTCACAGCCCCTTTTAAACCCTCCATCTCCACCCTGCTTCCTAATCCACATCTCTGTTTCACACTGTGCGCGTGTGACGTCAGTGTCCTTTAATCCCTTGACCCCCGTCTAGTGTATTCCCGTGCGCGTGATTGGTGTGTGCTATGTTGAGTGCGGAGATTGTGTCTCTGTGGTGCGAGTGTGTGAGAATGGCTCGGACATCCCCTACACAGGCATACCTCGTATAGCAATCTAGGTGCGTTCTTGGTAAACAGTTGCTATAATTGATGTGCCTGTATTTCCTACCAATAGAGGTAAGTCGTCATTGTAGCCATCACAATGACCCGTGCTTGTTTCTGGGGTCAACATTCTTGCCGTTAACCCAAAAACAACTCAGCATCGTTGTGTTGGCTTTGGAATCTACGTTGTCGGGTTTTGCTGAAAAACATCTACGGAGACATGTGGGTAAATGGGGATAATGGGGTTTGGTTCACGGTTCCTAACGCGCGATAGAAGACAAAATGGCGGGCGATTGAAGACAAAATGGCGGGCGGCTGAACGTCACTGCCTCCTCACTCGAGGCTGGAAACACCACGTGACCCGGGACCCCCAATGGGCCGCTTGAGAGAGGAAACGGGAGACAAGATGGAGACAAGACGGAAAGATGGGAGATATGAAAGAGATTTGATGGAAACAAGACAGAGACAAGATGGAAACAAGACAGAGACAAGATGGAGATAAGCCAGGGACAAGATGGAGACAAGATGGAAACAAGACAGAGACAAGATTGAAACAAGACAGAGACACGATGGAGACAAGACGGAGAGAAGACAAAGATGGGAGATATGAAAGAGATTTGATGGAAACAAGCCAGAGACAAGATGGAAACAAGCCAGAGACAAGATGGAGACAAGCCAGAGACAAGATGGAGACAAGATGGAAACAAGACAGAGACAAGATGGAAACAAGACAGAGACAAGACGGAGGCAAGATGGAGACAAGATGGCACTGCGTGTGTTCTTCCACGGCAGCAGCAGCATCATCGCGAGCAGTGAAGTTACGACGCGTATGTAGTGGTGGTGTTGACGTGCGCCGACAGTGACAGTGATGGATCACGGGGCGGCACGGGGTGCGGGGTTGGGCACGCGTTGTGGGCGTGGTGTGGACGCGCGCGCCGGGAGTGAGAGATGACGGGGCGGCGCGGCGTGAGTGGTGAGGCGCGCTGAGATGTGGGAAAACAGGATCGTAGCCAGCGCCCAGTGATTGGTCAAATAGGATGGGTGCTCTCAGCGACGTCCGCAGGAGGGGTATAAAGGGTGACGCGCGAGAGCACTCGGGGTTGTTGTTAATCAGTTGAAGATCGAAGACGGAGGGAAGAGGTAGTGCCCTGAGACCCCTAGTCCCGCTGTCCTTGTTGGGACCGGGGCCCTGTGTGGCTCGGAGGCGAGACTGTGGGACCCGTGGTCCGACGCCCATGTGGGTCGGGACTGTGGGACCCAGGGTCGAGAGGAACACCCCGGCTGGGTGTGTTCCGAGAGGCTACGGGGCGTAAGAGCCCGTGCCGAGTAGCTAAGTGGGTGTTGGTCACCCGAGTAGCTCAGTGGGTGTTAGTCGCCCGAGTAGCTAAGTGGGTGTTGGTCACCCGGGCAGCTCAGTGGGTGTTAGTCACCCGAGTAGCTGAGTGGGTGTTGGTCACCCGAGTAACTAAGTGGGTGTTAGTCACCCGAGTAACCAAGTGGGTGTTAGTCACCCGAGTAACCAAGTGGGTGTTAGTCACCCGAGATACTACAGTGGGTGTTAGTCACCTGTGAAACGAAGTTGGTGAAATAAAGAGTGTGCTACCCGTGAAGTCGTCTCCCGCCGAGTTACTACATTACACGTACAGAAATCTCGTGATCAACCGCGAATGGTCAGGCCACAGCGGTAAGATCGGCGAACTCTGTAGCTCAATAGCCTTGGCACGAAACGGCAAAACCGCGATAGCTAAACCCGCGAGACCGAAGAGTTTGCTGTACTCGAATGTAAAAATACACTTTTTTTCACAGAATAGAATTCACCTATCGGCGTTAAATCACAGTATGAGAAATCAACTTAAAAATATTCTTCCAGCAGTAAAAAAAAAACAACTCCAGCAACAGCACCCAGAGCAGCAATGACTCCAAGGACGATACAAACTACAGGTGAGCTGGAGCTGGACTTGGTGTGGGTGGTGCGTCTGTCGGTTCTATTAAACACAAACACAGACGACACAGAAACACGTGAACACCCAAGAGATGCACACAGTCAACGTCTTCTTCCTCTTCCTGCCATGTCCCCCTCCTCTCGTGCGGTCTCTGCCCTGCAGCTCCTCCTGCTCTGCTCGTTGCTGCCTTGGGCCACCTCCGCGTCTACTCCCCAGTGCCTCGAATCCACCGCGTTCGCCACTTCTAGTCCCCTCGCTCTCGGCCTGCCCCTCTGTCTCTGCCCTGGTGCCTCCACGTTCATCGCCCTCGCGGTTGCCCCCTCCTCTATTGCTAAGGCAGCCGCAGCCGTGTGAGCCGACTCCCTCTCGAGTGAGATGAGCACCACCACTCCCGCCTGCTTCACCAGATCTTCAGTTCTGACAGATCCAGTCCTGTGATCGCTGCTAGCGAGTAACACCTCGAGAGGGTGATGTGGCCAGCATCGCGCCTGGCCGCCTTTGTCTCAGCAGTGCTGGCGTTTACACAACGCAGCGAGGTTAGGGAATTGAACCCAGGTCGCTGGTTCTTAGCGCAGTGCACACAAACACACAGAAAGAATGACCCTGACGAGAGTGGCTCCTGCCTCTCTCGCTCTCACCTGATCTTGCTCCTGCATCTTATCCAACTGGGTGCATTGGCTGCCTTTCTTGAGGCCTGTTGAGAGAGAAGTGGACACGCGTGTTCACACATCCCCATCCTCGCCCACATGCAACCTGTGACACTGGCACGGCTGGGATTCTAACCCACGCCTCACACCTGCCCTGGCACCCGCATGGAACCACTGACCACAGCAATCACTGACCCTAATTTGAAAGACATCCTTTGTTTAACCAGGTGAGAGTCCATTGAGACCATTGTATCTTGTGATTGATGTATTTTATTTAACTACGTGAGAGCCCATTGAGTTCACCATCTCCTATGACTGACGCAGTCTCACATCACCATCCCCACTCAGATGGAGCCCCTGTCACTGACAGCAGCCACGGCTGGGAGTCTAACTCAGCGGTCCCAGCTGCCAGGAGCTCACACAGGCTCCACTGAGCACAGCTCTGAGTCACGGGCAGGCAGGGAGCTGGAGTCAAACTCAAGCCCTTGGAGAGGGCCGGCTCAGGGTCTCTGGCGTGGCCATTGTGAGACGTGTTCTATCACTCACTGTGAGGTTCTGGTGCAAGTGCGGTCGATACTCACGGGGCTTCTGCTTCTCTTAGCCGACTTTGTCTCTTCTTCCAGCAGTAAAACCCAACTCCAGCAGCAACGACCAGAAGAGCAGCAAGGACGATACCAGCTACAGTTGATGGAGCTGGGGCTGGACTTGAAGTGGGTCTTGCATCTGTCGGTTCTATTAAACAGAAACACAGACGACACAGAAACATGTGAACACCGAAGAGATGCACACAGTCAACGTCTTCTTCCTCTTCCTGCCATGTCCCCCTCCTCTCGTGCGGTCTCTGCCCTGCAGCTCCTCCTGCTCTGCTCGTTGCTGCCTTGGGCCACCTCCGCGTCTACTCCCCAGTCCCTCGAATCCGCCGCGTTCGCCACTTCTACTCCCCTCGCTCTCGGCCTGCCCTTCTGTCTACACCCTGGTGCCTCCACTTTCATCGCCCTTGCGGTTGCCCCCTCCTCTACTAAGGCAGCCCCAGCCGTGTGAGCCGACTCGGTCTCTCCGCTCGAGTGAGATGAGCACCGTCACTCCTGCCTCCTTCTCCAGCTCTTCAGTTCTGACTGATCCAGTCCTGTGATCGCTGAGATCCATCGCACCATCCTCGTTTCTGTGCTACACAGCGTCTCTGCTCCTCCTGGCTGTCAGGAGGAGCAGATGTGCTGTGGCTTTATTGAATGCGCATTCTGGCTCTACACGATACACCTAATGAGGACTGTTTTCCACAACACGGGGGTGATGTTTCAGCCTTACGCTGCTGAGACTCTCATCTCCTTGTCGAAAAGTAGTGTCGTGAGGGTGCTGCATCCATTGGAAGGTGTGAATTAATCCACTGTAAGAGCCATTTAATTACCACGCATCTTTCAGTGTGCGTGTGTGTGTTTTTGAGAGTCTTTCGTGTGAAAAAGTAACACACTCGACATACACAGCGATGCAACAGGAATGTTCACACAGTGCCGCAAGCATCTCGCCGTCCAGTCATTAAGGACTTTATATGGCGAATCGGCGACAGTCAGGTGCGAGCGTCGGGCTGGGAAATCATTGTCAGGGGAGAGCATTGGACGCGAGTTCTGCGGTGTGGGGATGAGTTGGCGATTTCATGTTAGAGGAGTGTACACACGCAATAAATAGAGAGTAACTCAGCATCCTTTAGTACAATAACAAGGGCAGAGATATTGTAGAATTAGTAACAGAGGGGTGATAATTTCAGACTCTGGAAGACAACCCTAGTTTTCCCACAATGTCTGTTATCTGTCGAACGCGGTTCTGCCTTACACGTCATTTTCTAGGAACGTAACCCCCAGCATCCGGCGAGGCCTGCCTGTAAATGTTAAATAGTGATGGTGCTATAATAACCGAGTCTAGATGGAGGTCGTTGTTCATGATTCTCCTGCGGCTGTGTTCACCGGTGAGGAGTTCACCCTCAACGCACAGTTTGCCCAGTATCGTGTTCATTAGTTGAATGGTAGAACAGCTTTTGATGACTTTTTGGGCCAATGTCGACAGCAGGCAATAACGCCAAACGGAGTCGTGGACAGCAGCAGGAGAGGTCAATCATCGCTGTGCCGGTTTTCTGTTGAGGCCGTAAATCACCTTGCAGCTCCCACATCAGCACTTGAAGTGAATCCGAATCAGAAACTTATTCCCCTTTGAGCTAAGAAGCTCTTATTTCCGACATCAAAGCATTCCACATCCCACAAGTGGACAACAATCTCATGGGACACAGACAGAGACAGGAAGTCAAGCGGTCATTGGCTCATGTAGACAACTCAACAAAGAGTCGAGTTTCTTATAATGCAGGATGTGATATCTGTGAGGAATAACAAAGACCCTTTATGGCTGTGCCACAGAGTGAATTTTAGTGGTAAATCTGGACAATAGAGAGAATTTGGATTCTTGCTTAGCGAAAATTATACAGTGGTGGGTGTTAAATAGATCCAGGGAGAACATAATGCAAACCTGGTTCATTGTGAACGTTCAGCTGCAGATACCCGATGTCTTGCATGCTTGGCTTGTCGTATCGATAAACCGTGACCGCACAGCGATATCGTCCAGCATCGTGGGTCTGGATGTTGCTGATGGTGATGGAGGCGTCACACGTGGACTCATTTCCCACCCACGTCACCTGCAATGGCCTGAGGCTCCTCTTTCTGTATATGATCTTATAAACCTTGACAGCAAACGTGAGAACACACCAGGGCATGACTGTGTGTCCACATAATACATGTGCTCATATTCCCAAAACTGACATATGTAAATAACATTTAATTATAACAGATAAATATATAATACACCTAGGAAATGACTCTTCTTCAGAGTAGAGAGAACGGAGAGAATTTGAGATTATTCTAGTTGAAGATACAACACTATACTGCTGGCTGAAAAACTTTAAAGTTGACAATGGGACCAGAAAAGGAGAGGGGGTGACCTCCATTGAAATAAATTAGCATGAACGGGCGTTAATAAAGAACATTTAATCATCACTGTGAGCAGGAGGGTGTAAGTAATAGTGTGCAAGTGTGACAGTGACGCACCTTCTCATCATGGCCGTCTATGGTCCTGAACCACTCCACCAGCGTGTGTCTAATACCCGTGATGGTGCAGGTGTAAGAGCAGGGCAGGAGAGCCGTGCTGCCTACTGTGGCGTCCTTTGCATCCGTGGTGACAACGGCCAGGTCTGTGGACAAACCCACGATGGTCACATGAGCAGTGGGAATGAACCTCTGGAGGAGGAGGTGCTGCTGGTCTCACAACGCAGTGGTGACAATTAGGACAGAGAGAGGGGCAAATACTTTCCGTTAGACGAAGCATCTCTTTAGGTCTCTAGCAGAGCAGTGCAATGCTGCATGTTTCAGAACGGTCCACAGAAGGGGATATCTTAGAGCTACCTCTGAGGTCCCTTCAAGTGGAGCCGAGGTGGCGAGATGTTAACTACCTCGCCTGGTAGACAGGGGTCGTGGGTTCAAGCCCGACCCTGACACCTGCTGCTGTGTGTTTGGAGTTTACTCTCCCCGTGGTCGCGTGGATTTTTCTCCGGGTCCTTTCCCCTCCATATTTAGAAAGATCTGTTTAGAGTATTTGGCTACTATACATTTCCGTAAGAAAAGCCACTTCGTTGCGCTCTCATTGGTCGCGTCTGAAAAAGAGCCACATAGCTCAGTGGGCCTTACCAGGTAAAATAAAAATAGTTTAGTTGAAGTGACATTGGAGCCACACAGCAGGGAGGATTATTTTCCGATAGTGCATTGCAAAATCGAGTAATATTTAACACGTAGGCTTTCGCAACCAATATTATCCATAAAAAAGGTTTTTGGGGTTAGGTCGCGTAAGGAGTTATCGAGAAATGTTTGTAATGTTTGATGCATGACTCTCAAAAAGACATACAGACAAACCTGCCCAATGTGGCTTTGTTGAATGCTCTGGTTCGGTTTCCGGAACATGGGGGTGATGGTTCAGCTCTGCGTGGTTTAACGCTAAGATTATCATATTCGTGTCAAAGAGAGCTGCATCCGTTGGAAGGTGTGAATGCATCTACTGTGAGAACTATTTATTTACCACGAATGTTTCGTGTTTTTTTTGTGTGATAACGTAACACACTCAACATGTGCAACGCAAATGTTTACATATTGCCACATGCATATAGCCATCCAATGTCATACGAATTCCTAGATGGCGAATCGTTTAACGTTCAATTGACAGTGTTAGGGGCAAGCATTGGGTATGAGTGTCGTGGTAAGGGAAGAGGAGAGGAAACAGGGGTTTTGTGTTGAGGCGATAGTGAAAACTAAAGAGTGCACACACACACACAAGAAATGGAGAGCGACTCGGCATCCTTTAGGACACAAACAAGCACAACAATTACTTAGAATTTGTAAAACAAAGAGGAAGGGGGTGATAATTTTGGACCCAGGAACGCAACCATAGTTTTCCCGTTAGGTATTTTATTTGCCCAACGCGGTTTAGCCCAATGCACAATTTTCCAGGAACGTAACCCCCGCGCTAGACGAGCTCTGCCTGGTCTAACTGTTAAGAGCTTGGAATTAGCCAAATTAAGTGCAATGTCAGATAACCAAATATAATGTCACAATGTTTGCCGAGTACTGTTTTTATTTATTGAATAATTTCACCTGGATAATCCGTTGAGAGGGAACATTTGTTTACAAGGGTGCCCAGGGGACCAGGCTAAAATGACAAACTCATGAGACTCTACATCTGGATTGTTTGCTAATTGAACACTGAAAATGAAGAGTCACGGGCAGGAGTAGAACCCAGGTGACCATGTTTCTAGATGCACGGTTCTGTCACATGTACATATTCGTGTTGAACTGTTTTCACACCGTACGCAGCCAGGCACGGAGGTGCGGGAGAAGGACAACAAACCAAACACGACAGTCAAAACGTGGATTTGTAGGGTGGACATTGAGTGTTAGGTCTGGGCCACATGACAGATGATGGGAGTAGTGGGTGGTAGGACAGACCTATGAGAGGCGTGATACAAACCTGTTCGTGGGAGGACAGTCAGCTGTAGATACCCAATGTCTTCCATCTTTTGTGGATACACCGTGACCTCACATCGATATTGCCCAGAGTCGTGGGTCTGGATGTCACTGACAGTGATGGAGGCGTCACACTTGGACACATCACCCACCCAGGTGGCCTGTAAAGGCCAGCCGCTGCTCTCTCCATTGGGGTATTTATAAATCTGTGGTCAATAAAGGTGAAAGCAACACAGAGATCAGATGCGTTATATTATAATTTCAGTATCAAATTCGGTCAAATACAACTGTAGAATTATTCTGTCTCCAGGGCTGCAACTGAGTTGGATGAAGGTAGTGTGTGGCTTGTAGCATATGTTTTAACGGGGCCCTAAATAACAAAAAAAAACAGATTAAAACACGAATTTTTTACTTGCATAGTAAAGTAATTGTATTTTTTCATTTGATATACACTGTACAGCCAGACAATACGACAAATCGCTAACCTTAAACACCCCGTCGTTCATAAAAGTCGAAGGCAGTATAGCACTATAGTAATAGAGCAGGTACAGTATCACTGAACCAGAATTGATAGCTTGAAAGCATTTAGCGTGGGGCCCTTGAAAGTGTGGGGCCTGTAGCGTATGTAGCTACTTCTGCTCCTAGGATAATAAGACACTGATAAGTAGCATGTGATACTTTTGCTACTCGGATAATCCTGCACTGGGCTGGATTAACTGTTGACAAAGGAGCTTCACGTGGAGACATGTTTTCAAATGGCTGCCCATGACTCCGCCCAGTCACGTGACCAGGGGCCCTCGATCTGAATAGAAAATACCAAACCTGTTCATCTACGATGGATGTTTTAAATGCTCAAGGGTCATGTGACCAGGTTTACTAACAAGACTATCAATTCCACGCCTGTGCTTGCTGCAAATGGCGCACAGAACAGACAGAGGAGTAACTCACCCTCTCTTCTCGCCCGTCGATGATCCTTAACCACTCCACCAGCGTGTGGGTAATGCCATTGATTGTGCAGGTGTAGGCGCAGGGCAGGATAAATGTAGTGCCTATTACGGCGTACATTTTCTCTGGGGTCACAACCACCAGATCTAGGGAAACCACACACAACGCCCACAGTATATTTTCTTACGTAAATATATATATACACAAAAGGGAAATTTGTGATTATGTGTGTCTGTTAAAAATGTTTATCGTTCTTCCCAACATGCAATAAACTTGAAATTTGCCATGTGGGTACTTTCCAGACTGTACACCATGCAAAAAATATTAAACAGACTTTTGTATATTTTAAGGGGGGGGGGGGCGCAATAATGCATATATTTTGCACGGCAAGTTAGCTGTGACGTCACATCTGTCCATCTGTCATGTGACCCGTGTGCGGAAGCGTAACGGAGTGTGCCTGCTGATCGCGGGTAAAGTGAAAAACAAATGTGTTGCAGGTCTAAGGCGTTTTTCGTGCCGGCGTTCATAGGTGCTCGCTAACAGCATGGGGGATCTTTGTCTTTATCCTGTGTGGGGGGGGGGGCAGCGACTGAGACACGGTGAGACACGTGGTGAGAGACACGGAGACACAGTGGGGAGTGGTAGTGTAGTGCTTTTCGTACGCTGCGCTATGAACCCGGCGACCCGAGTTCGATTCCCGCTCACGGCCACCACCGGTGACGATTATTTGAACCGATCCTGGGCCTCCCCTAGGTCGACTCAGCCTCAAACGAATAATTGGTGTGGTGTGTGAACATCGCCACTGGGGAGACAAAGGCGGCCGGGCGTGGTTAATCCAAGTCCCGGGCGAAGCTAGTAGATGTATAAACGCTAAACATTTGTCAGTAAGAGTGCGTTTTAAAAGTACAGAACAGCAGACCTCGTCGAACGCGGGGGGGTTACGTTCCTGAAAAATTCCATGTTGGACGTAACTTTGTTCAACACAAAACAGACCTCGTGGGAAAACTGCCTTCCAAATGATTACCCCTCCCTCTTTGTTTAACTAATACTACAAAATGCCCGCCCTCGTTATTGTACTAACGGATGCGGAGTCGTTCTCATGTCTTGTGTGTGTATACTCTCAACGCAACACAAAACCCCCGTCTCCTTTCTTCCCGCACCACGGCACTCACACCCTACGCTCGCCACTAACACTGCCACTTGAACATGAATGATTCACCATCTAGTCGTCTGCATGACTAACGTTCTCAATAACCAGATGCATGCTGTAATGTGTGAACATTTACGTTGTGCTGCTGCTGTGCGTTTTGAGTGCATTACATTATCACACAAAAAAACATACCCACACGTACACAGACATACACGGTAAATACATCGTTCTCACAGTCGATTCGCACACTCCAATGGACGCAGCACTCTCACGTGACTACCTTTTTTTATGCAGATACGAAAATGTTAGCAGCGTCAAACTGTGTATCACTGAAATACCACCCCTGTGTTGTGGAAAACAAACCTCATCAGCCACAACCGTCCTATGCGACGTTCAATCTTAATTTTAGAACTTTCGTGACTGCAGGAATTATTATTTGGTTCTTTCGGTTAAGTCACGTCTAAAGATAAAATAATAAATTAAATAATAGAATACGACGTTTCTTTAGACGTGACTTAACCGAAAGAACCAAATAATAATTCCTGCAGTCACGAAAGTTCTAAAATTACGGGGAAGTTTTAAACTTATCTTTTTTCTCTCTCTCTCTGGCGACTTGTTTTCTCTGCCTGTGTCATCTTTAGAATGTTCACACTTAAATTCTAACTTAGCAATCTTTGAAATACGTAATCAACCAGGCTATGCGTTAATTGTGTGTTGACCGACCCTCTGTGTTGTATTACATTACATTTCGATATTTTACTAGGTTATTTAATTTTAGTGTGTCTTTCTCCTGATTTTCAGGCATGCTTGCCGTTTACTTGCAGCACCACGTCTGTTGACCACTCATTGATATGCTAATTTTGTCTCTAACCCCCTCCCTCTTTCTGCCTCCGCCCCCCCTCTGTCTATTTAAGGCCACCCCACAGAGACGATCACCCCTCTCTGTTACATGTGTTGCTCTCGCTATGTATCTTGGTGATATCTGTCTGCTAATATGTCTGTCTATAGTTTTCTGGTTAGATTTTATGTCGCTATTTCATTATACCTGATGATGATTGCTTGTGTTGCAATCGAAACGTCGTATTCTATTATTTAATTTAATTTATTATTTTATCTTTAGACGTGACTTAACCGAAAGAACCAAATAACTATGAGACGTTGTTTTAAGACTGCGTAAATGTCGGTGAGGAGCAGTCAAAGGTTCTGATGTACATTGGTGGTGATGAGATCGTAGCCCAGGGGTTAAACCCAGTTCACCGTGGCACTGGGCCCATGGCTCTAAAGTGTACATGTTGAATTCTATATCAGGTCTATAGGATAGATGATAGAGTTGTGGGTCATAATGTAGACGACGTTTGAAGCAAATAACACAAACCTGATGGACTGTTGACATTCAGCTGTAGATACCCAATGTCGTGCTTGTTTTGTGGATACACCGTGACCTCACAGCGATATTGCCCAGAGTCGTGGGTCTTGATGTCACTGACGGTGATGGAGGCGTCGCACTTGGACAAATCACCCATCCAGGTGGCGTGTAAAGGCCATTGTCTATCTCCACCGGGGAGTTTATAAATCTGTGGTCAACAAAAGCAAGAGCATGCACAGATCAAAGCTGTATGTATGTTGAACTTCTTTGGCACAGTACATAGCCAACCGTGCTAATCGGCGGTGCGGGGGAAGGACAACAAACTAAACACAAACATCAGTTTTTAAGAAACGAGTTTTCAATCTAGATGATGATTTAAAAGTGCGTAGCTCCAGTGGCTTCCTAATATCGGAAGGCAGAGCATTCAAGATGGCCACAGCAGCGCATGCGACACTGCGCGATGCGGTGACCATATTTGTTCGATGGCCAGCCCAAAAGCCACTGCGAGGATAACCAGAGTTCGCACCTAGAATGAATATGAATATCTTTATCACGTGTTGGATGGATGCATTTTATGGGAATCACTCTACAGGAGATGGTCAGATGTAGAGTTAGCACGGTTGGCTAGCAGTGACGTGCGGTGAGGTCAAAGGCTGGGGAGGACGTCATCCCGGCTGGAGGCAGGAATGACGTCAGGGCCGGTTCAGGGATTTGGCGGTTGGGTGAGGTCGTGGCACTATGAGTGAACCCGGCTGGACACGTGACCTATCAAGATGGGGGCCGGGGGCCCTGGGTGTGACCTTGGGTAGCCAGGTGGACAGCCGGCGAGCTTTGAGAGGGTTCTAGAAGAGGGGCGTGACCGGGGTGGGGCCCGGACACGCCGACGCTGATATAAGCAGCCTCCTCACTGAGCTCGAGGCTGCCCGTGTGAAGAATGAGGAGAGGATCGTGAAGACGCCTCCTAAGAAGAAGAAGAGTCAAGGCTCCAGTTAGCGGACCCGCCAGTAGCCCACGTGGCTGGGTCACGCTAGTGTATCCGAGAGTCTGAGATAGAGAGCGACGGTGTGTGTGTTAGTCAGAGCAGGACAGTGGTTACCACCTTATGTTAGTGTAACGAGGTTGTTAATAAACAGTGTTGCCTCCCAAGAAGTGTGTGCGCCTATCTACACTATGATAGAGAGATTTGTGACTCACCCTTTCTTCAAGTCCATCTCTGAACCTGAACCACTCCACCAGCATGTGGGTAACGCCGCTGATTGTACAGGTGTAGGAGCAGGGCAGGAGAATCTTGCTGCCTGCTACGGCGTTCAATTTCTCTGGGGTGACGACCATAAATTCTAGGGGAACAACAACAAACAGCGACAACATTAGTACATCTCGTATGAAAAATGAGAATAGGTTTTACCCCTTTCTGGTGTGTTTAGATGTTCAAACATCAAATAGAAACCTTTTTCAACAAATTAAGTGTTGCATTGACCACACACAGTTATTGTAGTGAACATACAAACAGACGTGGCTCTGATAATATTAAATGGCATTGCCATTAATAATAATGTAATTATCGTGTTATATGCATTGTTTTTGAAACTGATTGGCCTACAGCCAAGAGTTGAAGCCAGATATTTGTATACTTATAGTGGCAACATGTCATGAGATGCAGATTCCATTGAATCCCTCAAAGTGCAGCGCAACCTTTCGTGTTAAGAGTATGGCCCACAGAAGTAGATATCACACAATTACCTCTGACATCCCATAGAGTGACCTCTGGTCCATGTGCATGTGTGTGTGTTGAACTTCTTTCACACCATACGTAGCCAACCATGTTAATTGGAGGTGCGAGGAAACGACAACAAACTAAACACAAGAAAGCAGTTATAAGAAATGAGTTTGTCAATTCAGATGATTTAAAAGTGCACAGCTCAGTAGCTTCCTCATATCGGAAGGAAGAGCGTTCCAGACGGCCGCAGAAGTGCATCTGAAAGCGCGCGATGCAGTGACTGATGGCGAGCATGTTGTATGTATGTTGAACTTCAAACAAGCTGACGAGCTTCCGAGTTATTTTGAGCAGCCTCCCGGGCATGCACCAGACGACGCACATTACCACGGATGTGGTCGGCAATCTTAGCCTTAGATGCGAGCTGTTTAATGCGCAACTGCATGTCGATTGGGGGGCAAACCTCCCTATCATACATAAGATAGAATGGCGAGTACCCCGTGGCAGCATGGGGCGTCATTCTATAGGTGGCCAAGACACCAGGTATGTGGAGATCCCAATCAGTCTGTGACTCAGACACCTGGTGGCTTAGCATGGAGGTAAGTGTCCTATGTAATCGCTCGACCATACTGTCAGTCTGGGGGTGATATGGCGAGGTGCGAATTTTATGTGTCCTTAGCAGGTTGCACACATCCCACAACAGGGTGGAAGAGAAATTTTTCCCTTGGTCGGTCAGCAGGCGTTCTGGAGCACCCTTATCCAGGACGTAGCCCTGGAAAAAGGCCTCCGTAATGGCTGATACAGACTGGTTGGGGAGTGGCCAGGCCATGGCCCATCGGGTAAAATATTCCACCCCAACCAAAAGGTACTTATTACCCCGAGGAGTAGCGGGAAACGGACCCAAAATATCCAATGCGACGATCTCATTGACCCGGGAAACCTTAATGGATTGGAGCGGCGGGCAGGACGGCCTAGCAGGTGGTTTCCGCCGTGCACATTCGGTGCAACCTTGCACAAGGTCAGCCACATCGTTTGCCATGCCCGGCCAGAAAAATTCCAATTGAACATGGCTAGCGTTTTCTGAACGCCCAAGTGCAGAGGCGACTGTGGGTTTCCCACAAGCCGTCCCCGCAGGGAGGTGGGCACCACCATCATGTGGGATTAGGACCCCCCATCCCAATGCATGAGGACGCCTTCCCGGATGACATATGATACGGGGCCCCCCTGTGACCCTCGGCATCCCTAGCGCGGCGTCTCAATTTGAGGAGGGAGACTTCTTCCATCTGAAGACGTCCCCAGAGTCGTCCAACCCGAGGCCCAGCAACGCGTCCTGCGGAACTTGCGTGGAGGGAGCCCCGTGGTCCCCGACCCCATCCCCGACCGCGGCCGCAAGGGATGGGGGGCGGTACCCCGTCAGGCTGCCTACAATGCCCCGCACCAAGAACACAAGCACAGCGCCTGTCGGTCGGCAGTCGCGAATACCCGTCGGCGTTCCCGTGTTGAATCCCCTTGCGGTAAATGACAGTGAACGCAAAGTCCTGGAGGATCTCGAGCCAACGCGAGAGCTGTCCAGACGGTTGGTCCACTCGCAAGGCGTATTGTAGTGCCGCGTGGTCGGAGCGTACTGTGAAATGCCTGCCATACGGGTAGGGTCTGTACTGCTTTATGAATAAAACGATAGCAAGCAATTCGCGGTGCGTCACGCAGTAACGTTGCTCTGCGGGCGACAGCACCCTGCTGCCATAGGTGACGACGCGCTCCACTCCATTGACAATTTGCGACAGCACCCCTCCAATTCCGGTGTTGCTGGCGTCTGTATCCAGAATGAACGGAGCAGTAAAATCTGGATAGGACAGGGTAGGAGCATCGACCAGTGCTTTTCGGATGGCATTGAACGAGGCCTGTTCTAACTCTCCCCAATGGAATTTTACACCTTTGGCCGTTAATTTGTGGAGGGGCTTCACGATGGATGCGAATCCCGCAACAAATCGGCGATAATGAGGCGAAGCTGATAAAACTCTGCACCTCCCCAACAGAGGTAGGAGTTGGCCATGAGCGCACGCAATTTGTCTTTTCCGGGTCCGTGGCAATGCCCGAGTGGCTGACAATATGGCCCAAGTAACGAACCGAATCCCTCATGAGGTGGCACTTTTGCGGTTTGAATTTGAGGTTATTCGCCCGCATTTTAGGGAAAACTGCCTTTAACCGCATGAGGTGTTCATCAAAGTTTTGCTGAACACGATGACAATGTCGAGGTAGATTAGGCAAGAATCCCACTGGAGCCCAGCGAGGACCAGCTCCATCAGGCGCTGGAACGTCGCCGGAGCCGAGTGAAGACCCATGGGAAGTCTGTTGAATTGGAACAGTCCCTGCGGCGTGCGAAAAGCCGTCTTTGGTTTGGTGCGTCATCAAGGGGCAGCTGCCAAAACCCCGAGAGGAGATCCAAGGTGGAGAAGTAGTGCGCACCAGCTAAGGCATCGAGCGACTCGTCCATCCTGGGAAGCGGGTAGGCGTCGGCCACAGAAATCTTATTAAGTTTCCTGAAGTCAACACAAAAGCGGAGGCTCCCATCGTGCTTCTTAACAAGAACGATCAGCGCCCCCCATGGGCTATTTGATGGCACAATGACATCGGCCGCCAACATATCGTTCACAGCCACCCGTACATGTTCCTTCTCGGCCGGGCTCAACCGGAATGGGTTTTGACGAATTGGAGCGGCATCACCCGTGTCGATGTGGTGGCTAAGCAATTTAGTACAGCCAATGTTGAATTTGCTTTGACTGAAAACGTCGGAGAAATTGCTCAGCAACGTACGTAATTTAGCATGTTGTCATGGTGACAAATCGGCAGAACTGGAGCAAAGCGCGTCGAGCCATCCTGCGTCAAGACCCGGCTTGGTAACAGGAGGTGGCTCGTCCGCTACGTGACCCACGATCACATCTCCTGACGGGGCTGGCGTCGCGTGAGCAAGCACCATTCCCTGAGGGATAACGGCCGTTTCCAATCCCGCATTCAGGACCTGGAGTAAAGGGCTCGCGGTCGCTTCGTATGAGCATTTGTGCACACACGAGGTCCGACACCTGCTCAGTCGAACGTGAAGGCCCGATCACAGCGCCCCCCATGAACGCGTCGGAGTCAAGGGGTTTCTGTATCCGGAGGGGAACCAACATCTGAGAGCCTGGAGGAATGTGAATTGTACTGGCCGCCAACGCCTGCACCGTCGTAGATGCAGAGTGCAACCGAGTGGGTGTGGGCAGGAAGGCCGTGCGTCGGCCGGAGGGGAGCTCAATAGAGCCCTTGTTAATGAGAATCTTAATGGGCATCTTCCCCAAGAAATCTGTTCCGAGGAGGCACGGAACGGCGAAGGTTGAAGAGACCAAAATGAGCCCAACCAATTGGACATCAGCAATGCGGATCTGAGCATTGATCCGTCCCGTGATGCCCAACGAACCCCCATTTGCGGCAAAGCATGGCACATCAACTGGCTGCAAGGGACGGCATGTATCGGGCAGAATGTTATAAATTATGTCCGAAATGATGGTCGTCGACGCACCCGTGTCGATCAACATACGAACATCGACCCCGTCGCGTCGGGGGACCCTGCAGCCGGACGCCACATGGCCCCGAAGGCCGCAGTTGTGGCAGACGATGGATGCGCCGTCCTGGCGTGAGGTCGGCCGGTCCCACTGGTGGTAGTCGCGCTGGGATCGGTGGTCAGACGTGAATCCGTGACCTCCCGTTGCCGCGAAGGCCTGGCGAGGCCACAAATCCATGTCATGGCCCTGGGCCTCAGGTGGGGCCGTGCAGGCGGCAACGGTCGCAACCCCCAGGAACTGCAGATGTGCTTGGATGCACCTGGCAGCGCATATCGATGTGAAGTCGTCGTTGTCGGCTGCTGGCATGGCAACTCGGAGTTCGCGGGCCCAGCTGAGGAACTTCTGCAGCACCAATGAATCCATGCGAGGGTAGGCAATCCCCGCCATGGCCAGCAGCGCGCTGCGGTACCCCAGCGCCGACTCTGAGGCCTTCTTCTTCCTGGCATCGAAGCGGTGACGTGCTTCGGACAGGGGCCTGTAAATCAGCCGCATCTGATGAAGGGCGTCCGTCAGAGTGGCTCGCTTCTGCCGTGGCACCGAAAGGAGTGTGGCCAGGGCGTCGTCGTCCAGCATGGCCGGGAGGGTGTGGAACGCCTCAGCCACCGACCAGCCGGACGTCTCTATATGAGAGACGAACCGGCGTTCGAACGCCGCCCACTCGCCTCCAGCTGCAGAAAACGCCTTGGGTTCCGGCAGGCGTTGCTGGACGTGAGCCCCGTATTTGTTGCCTGGCGACCCGGCTGAAGCTGGCTCCTCGTCCTCAGTGCTGGCCGAGTTGTCAGTCGGCGGTGAGGGTCGCAACGCTGATGACGCGGCGCTGTTTGGTTGGACGGCGCTGGGCCAGGAAGTGACGTCACTCCCAGCGGACACTGCGTCCCCGGCGGAAGTATCCCCCACATTTATGGCGGGAACGGCGGTGGCGTCCACCATTTTCGTGGCAAAGACGGCGGCGGCGGCGTGCTCGGGCGGGTGCTGCGCCGTTTCTCTCCCTCCCGCCATTGCCTGTGAGCGACGCATGTCGTCCAGGATGGAGATGGTGGCGTGGAGCAGCTCTGTGAGACGAAGCAGAGTTTCCTCCATTGCTGCTCCCGACGCTGGTGGAGGGACGGCCGGTGGAGCGGATGGCTGCTCAGCCGGCGGTGCGGCGTCAATCTCGGCCGAAGTCAGCGGCCCCGTTGGTGCCTGCTCGCCGAAGTCGCCGTCAGGACTGCAGGTACGTGGCTTGCTTCGTGTCTCCATAGCCAATAGCCACTTCTGACACCAAATGTAATGGGTTCCGGAGACACTTGTAGAGGTAACTTCTTTATTACAATACAACACTCCAACAGTCCTTATACACAGTTACAGCCTAGGGACAGTCTACTCCTAGCGTGCCTGACACTGGCTACGCTCTGGGGTCCTCCGGCTACAATTACCCTAGGAGAGGCTACCTGACCCGACCCAGCCAAGGTGCGGGTCTCAACTCTGGCTTCCTCGGAACTCGCCCTTACAAGGACGTAGAGCCGGGAGTCCCAGAGTCCCACCACTGGCCCTCACAGTGTCCCGGCCCTGACAAGGACAAGTGGGACGAGGGGGTCCAGGGTCCTAAGCTGGCTGGTCTTGGGTCTTGAGCTGCGACTCGACTCAATCGACTGGCGAGCTGCCCTTTTATCCCTCTTGCCCATCGAGGGGTGGCGTTGCGTGGGATCCTAGATCCCCCGCAGCACCCCATTGGTGGCACCAAGGGGCTCAGCTGTCTGGGTTGTCTGGGATCCTGAGGCCTGGCGCCGAGGGCTTAGCTGCCTAGGATCCTAGAGCCCCCAGCCGCCCCCCCCCCTCCCCCCTCTTGGGCTGGCACAGTGGCCCCTCCCCTGGGGGTCCGAGGTACCTGCAGATGGGCCCTGTCCACCGCTGCCGGTAAGTGTGGCCCATCCACGGCACTACATATGTGCTTGCGTGCGGGGATGGGAATCCGTTCCAGCTCGGACCCCGTTTGCTTGCCCTTGGGCTACACCCCCCTCAAACAAATATAACCCCCTTGTGGTAGCAGCTCTCTCGCTGTGTTCTTCCTGGTTCAGCAGTTCTACTGCTGGATTTAGTTTTGCCTGAGGACGATCGCTTGTGTTGCGATCGAAACGTCGTGATATATTATTTTATTTTTCTACCTACGTAACTTTACCGAAAGAACCGAAGAGTAAGATGATGGTGGTTTTGGTGGTGGTGATGATGATGGTGGTGATGATGATGATGGTGGCAATGATGATTGTGGTGATGATGGTGGTGATCATGACGGTGGTAATGATGATGGTGGTCATGAAAGTGATGATGATGACGATGGTGGTTTTGATGGTCATGATGGTGGTGGTGGTGATGATAGTGGTGATGATGGTCGTGGTGGTGGTGGTGGTGGTGATGATGGTGGTTGTGGTGATGATAGTGGTGTTGACAATGATAAAAATGGTGGTGATGATGATGATGATGTTGGTGGTGATGGTGGTGATGGTTGTGATGATGGTGGTTATGGTCATGATGGCGATGGTGGTGGTGATGAATTCGGGTTGACCACGACCTGCTATTGAACTCACCTCGTGGTGTTCTTCCTTGGCGCTGAGCTCCGCACTCCGAGCCATTCCCAACCCCCGCACTGTCAGCGAGCACCATTCCTGTAGATAAATTAGATTCTTAGAATCAGAATTTATTTATTGATACTGGAGGAATCCGATGAGCTATGAAGCTCTATTTCACAGATGATCCAGTGGGGCCACGGGGTAAGAACGTTAAACTGATGACGGTCACATTAGGGGCACCACGGTGGCGAGGAGATGTTTACTACCTCGCCTGGTATACAGGAGGTCGTGGGTTCGATCCCAGCCCTAACACTACGGTGGATAGGAGATGTTAACTACCTCGCCTGGTATACAGGAGGTCGTGGGTTCGATCCCAGCCCTAACACCACGGTGGCTAGGAGATGTTAACTACCTTGCCTGGTATACAGGATGTCTTTCACACACCACGTAGCCAACCGTGATAATGTACGTGTTGATCTTCGTTCGCACCGTACCACTGGACGGGTTGCGCAGGATTTCTACCTACGTGACTTTACCGAAAGAACCAAAGAGTATAGGCTACACGTGGTGGTGGTGCCGGTGATGATGCTACTTACCAAACAACAATAATAGTAGTATGAATATTGTTGTTGCTTTTGTTTTTCCGAGTGGAGAAGTCGGGGCGATTCCTTCACGAATGGAGGACAGGGATTCTGTAAAATGAACAAGTTACAAACGTTTACACCATTGGAACCTCATTTGCCAGAAGCAAAATATGATTATTGTTTTTTTACCCTTTTATCTGGTAACAAAACTGACACCTTTTTTACAAGGAGTCATGTTTGCATTGACCATAATACCTGCAGTCGGAATGCAAACAAAAAACATAACTCTGATAATGTATGCACTGCCTTTTGGCATCATCTGGTCCAACACCATGTGAGACTAGGCTCTAAAGAAAGCTGTCTCGGGTGTGGACCAATCAATTTCAAGGACAGTACATACATTATCAGAGTTATGTTTTTTTTTGCATTCCGACTGCAGGTATTGTGGTCAATGCAAACATGACTCCTTGTAAAAAAAGGTGTCAGTTTTGTTGCCAGATAAAAGGGTAAAAAAACAATTATCAAGTCACAAACGATTTACAAATTAATTCATCGTTTAGAAGGGTCACATCTCCCCACCTCACCGTACGGCAAGACCAGGGACGTGCGGTCAGGGCAGGCAGGGGAGGCAGAGCCTCACCTGCCATACTGCAATGAAAATAGCTGTTACGAAAAGTAAAAAAAAAAATCTAATAAATATTAAGATTTTTCCACTGATCTGTGTTATAAATGTTATTTCTGTACGATTCCAATCATGTTTATCGTCAAATTCGCCAAATGTGCGGAGCTCCGCTGCAAATACAGGATGAAACGAGAGGTGAGGCAGCGACGACCTCAGCCTCCCCTCTGATTGCGCAACCCCTCAGTAAATGGATGGAGCGCGGGCAATAAGCGCGTGCCTGCTACTATCTCAGTGTGTCACCAATGTGATGTTTGTAGACCCCTTCATTTCATGTCCTCGCCTTCCATACTCCAGCTAACTTATTTCACGTTTGTGTATAAAGATAGTTAGGCCCGCTGGTCTCGTCATGAAATTGCAAAGAAAAAGCACCAAGGGAGGCAGCTATCACATCTGCCTCACTGAGGGGGACATCTCGATTTAAAGCTTTCGTGACTGCAGGGATTCATCTTCTTGGTTCTTTCGGTAAAGTCACGTAGAAGAGAAATAATAAAATACTAATAAATTAAAAATAAAATAATAAAAACAAAAAAATGTTTATGTTTTATTTTTAGTATTTTATTATTTCCCTTCTACGTGACTTTACCGAAAGAACCAAGAAGATGAATCCCCCATAGACTCCAATGTTAAAGTCTCCCATAGACTTCAATGCTAAAGTCTCCCATAGACTTCAATGTTAAAGTCTCTACCTATAGACTCCAATGTTAAAGTCTCTATCCATAGACTCCAATGTTAAAGTCGCCCGTAGACTTCCATGTTAAAGTCTCCCATAGACTCCAATGTTAAAGTCTCCCATAGACTACAATGTTAAAGTCTCTACCCATAGACTCCAATATTGAAGTCTCCCATAGACTCCAATGTTAAAGTCTCTACCCATAGACTTCCATGTTAATGTCTCCCATAGACTCCAATGTTAAAGTCTCTCATAGGTGCCCTTATAAAACTCAACGTTGAGTTTTATAAGGGCACCACGGGCCACGGGGTGATCAGCCCCTCCCCACCCAGCCCCTCCCCTCCCACCCCCCACCCAGCCCCACCCTCCCCACCCAGCCCCTCCCCACCCTCCCCTCCCAGCCCCACCCCTCCCACCCCTACCCTCTCCACCCAGCCCCCACCCAGCCCTACCCCTCCCACCCAGCCCCACCCTCTCCACCCAGCCCCTCCTCACCCAGCCCCACCCTCTCCACCAAGCCCCTCCCCACCCAGCCCCTCCCAACCTCTCCACCCAGCCCCTCCCCACCCAGCCCCCTCCCTCCCCACCCAGCCCCTCCCTGCACGACGGACGGACGGACACAATAATCCCCTGTGGTCTGGTGTAACCAGGAGGTTCCTACCAGTATAAAGGACGTCAATCACAAGGGACAATTCGTCTCAATGGGGTCTCAATCTCAGAGCGCAGTCCTCAGCTGGTGAAGGGCACGGGAGCCCTGCACGCCTCTCTCACCTGCCCGTGTGGTTCTCTCACCTGCCCGTGTGGTTCTCTCACCTGAGAGGCGCCTCTCTCACCTGCCCGTGTGGTTCTCTCACCTGAGAGGCGCCTCTCTCACCTGCCCGTGTGGTTCTCTCACCTGAGAGGCGCCTCTCACCTGCCCGTGTGGTTCTCTCACCTGAGAGGCGCCTCTCTCACCTGCCCGTGTGGTTCTCTCACCTGAGAGGCGCCTCTCTCACCTGCCCGTGTGGTTCTCTCACCTGAAAGGCGCCTCTCTCACCTGCCCGTGTGGTTCTCTCACCTGAGAGGCGCCTCTCTCACCTGCCCGTGTGGTTCTCTCACCTGAGAGGCGCCTCTCTCACCTGCCCGTGTGGTTCTCTCACCTGAGAGGCGCCTCTCTCACCTGCCCGTGTGGTTCTCTCACCTTACAGGTACGCGCCGCGTGAAATACCAAACTCACAACCCCCGAGCCTCACTCCTACTCACAGACCGTGTGTGGCAGGCGCTGTTGGCCTGTAGCGCCTGCCAGGCCTGCACTGTAACACACGAGGAAGTGGGTGGCCAGGACCACGCCCGCCCGCATTTGTGACTCGCCCAGCGTCCGCGGTGTTCGCTACGTACCGCGGGAGGTGCTCATTTGAGGCTGAGTCGACCTCGGGGCAGGCCCGGGACCAGCTCAGATCATCGTCACCCGGAGGAGTTGAGCCGCGAAGAGCGGGAACTCAACTCGCGACTCCGATTTCGTAGCAGCGCTGCGAAATGAAACTCGCTGTCACTTCCCCTTCGCCCACACAGAGTTCAAAGGCTCAACTCGATCACCTCCGCAAAGGGGCCGTCCATAAATGACGTCACGCACCTCGGGGGGGGGGAGTGGGGTCAGACATTTGTGACGATGTGTGACGAGGGGGGGAGGGGGGTTTGAGAAATGTGACGTCACATCAAAATGCGCAAATTTGTAATGTTAATTTAATATAATTGTTTTAACACTAATTTGGATACATTTTCATTATTAACTATTTGATTCTTTAAATTGACTAAGGTCACCTTTTATTTATTCCATGAAGGAGCATTCTGCTTCTCCATGGGAGAATGCAGAAGCATACATTTTGTACATTTTTTAAATTATTGTTATTAAACATTTGTATTTTAATGGTTCTTTTAGGGCTTTTCATTCTGTGAAATGAATATATGATTGTTATAATTGTACTCTCAATTTTGCTTCGTTCTACTACAAAGTTAGAAGTATTTTTTGAATAGTTAGAATTAATTTGATTAATTTATAAATATAAGATAATTTCAATAAAATATTCTGAACATCTGCAGTTTTAGTTAGACGTTTAATATTTTCAAGTTAATTTTATGCAAAATTTCAGCTTTCCAACGCCTCCTTTTTAATACGTGTTTTCTCCTACAACATCAGAGTGCAGCGCCACATTAAATACGCACTACAATGACAATAGTTTAAAGCGATTTGACGCATGTTTATTTTTAAAATGTAAATATGTTTTTTTTTGGGGGGGGGGCAGAGCTTTGTGACGTCATATTTGAGGGGGGGGGTGGGTCTGACTGTTTGTCAAAGATGGTGATAAGATGATTTGTACCAGCTTATCTGACAGGCACTATTCTACTTTACCGAGTGTTGACATCCCCAGCGTTTACCAGTGTTGCTTACTTTTATGCTTATTATCAGCTAACACCGGCCACAACCATGAGCCGATGGCAGAGGTCGCAACCGGGTACCCGATACCCGTACCCTACCCGATACCCGGCTACCCGTACCCGGCCGGGTACGGGTACCCGTTTGCGACCATGGTGCGGCCGGGTACGGGTAGGCCGTGAGTCACTGGTGAGTCACCGTTTGTCACTCATTTCCCAACGTCTTGTCTCTTAAATTTTGATTTAAAGCTTTCGTGACTGCAGGGATTCATCTTCTTGGTTCTTTCCGTAAAGTCTCTTCTCACAATTCAAGTTCCTAGAATCAACCCACCCGCGCCTGCAACATGGCTTCATCCCAGAGGTCGCAATCGGGTACCCGATACCAGAGGTGTGGACTCGAGTCATGTGACTTGGACTCGAGTCAGACTCGAGTCATGAATTTGATGACTTGCGACTCGACTTGGACTTGCATAACAATGACTTTGTCCCACCTCTGCCCGATACCCATACCCTACCTGTACCCGGCCGGGTACGGGTACCCGTTTGCGACCCTGGTGCGGCCGGGTACGGGTACGGGTAAGAAATCAAAACCCGTTTGCGACCTCTGGCCGATGGGCACCGTTGTTCTCTGTTAGCCCCGCTCCCGAGAACCATCAGGCCATACCCCTGGCTACCACATTCAGACAAGCCCCTCCCCCTCCCCTCCCCCTTAACTTGTATTTAAGGGTTTGCCTCTTGAATTTTTTCCTCACTTAATACGGTAAATTCAGCTGTGACGGTCCCACCTGATGACGGAGACTTGTGTTGCCTCCGAAACGTCGTGATTTATTATTTTATTTCTATAATTATTAAAATTGTTATTATTTATTTATTTTTATTTTCCCCTACGTGACTTTACCGAAAAAACCTAAGCGTATGAATCCAATATTAAAGTCTCCCATAGACTCCAATGTTAAAGTTTCCCATAGACTCCAATGTTAAAGTCTCCCATAGACTCCAATGTTAAAGTCTCCCATAGACTCCAATGTTAAAGTCTCCCATAGACTCCAATGTTAAAGTCTCCCATAGACTCCAATGTTAAAGTCTCCCATAGACTCCAATGTTAAAGTCTCCCATAGACTCCAATGTTAAAGTCTCCCATAGACTCCAATGTTAAAGTCTCCCATAGACTCCAATGTTAAAGTCTCCCATAGACTCCAATGTTAAAGTCTCCCATAGACTCCAATGTTAAAGTCTCCCATAGACTCCAATGTTAAAGTCTCCCATAGACTCCAATGTTAAAGTCTCCCATAGACTCCAATGTTAAAGTCTCCCATAGACTCCAATGTTAAAGTCTCCCATAGACTCCAATGTTAAAGTTTCCCATAGACTCCAATGTTAAAGTCTCCCATAGACTCCAATGTTAAAGTCTCCCATAGACTTCAATGTTAAAGTCTCTACTCATAGACTCCAATGTTAAAGTCTCCCATAGACTCCAATGTTAAATTCTCTACCCATAGACTCCCATGTTAAAGTCTCCCATAGACTCCAATGTTCAAGTCTCCCATAGACTCCAATGTTAAAGTCTCCCATAGACTCCCATGTTAAAGTCTCCCATAGACTCCAATGTTAAACTCTCCCATAGACTCCAATGTTAAAGTCTCCCATAGACTCCAATGTTAAAGTCTCCCATAGACTTCAATGTTAAAGTCTCTACTCATAGACTCCAATGTTAAAGTCTCCCATAGACTCCAATGTTAAAGTCTCCCATAGACTCCAATGTTAAAGTCTCCCATAGACACTAATGTTAAAGTCTCCCATAGACTCCAATGTTAAAGTCTCCCATAGACTCCAATGTTAAAGTCTCCCATAGACTCCAATGTTAAAGTCTCCCATAGACTCCAATGTTAAAGTCTCCCATAGACTCCAATGTTAAAGTCTCCCATAGACTCCAATGTTAAAGTCTCCCATAGACTCCAATGTTAAAGTCTCCCATAGACTCCAATGTTAAAGTCTCCCATAGACTCCAATGTTAAAGTCTCCCATAGACTCCCATGTTAAAGTCTCCCATAGACTCCAATGTTAAAGTCTCCCATAGACTCCAATGTTAAAGTCTCCCATAGACTCCAATGTTAAAGTCTCCCATAGACTCCAATGTTAAAGTCTCCCATAGACTCCAATGTTAAAGTCTCCCATAGACTCCAATGTTAAAGTCTCCCATAGACTCCCATGTTCAAGTCTCCCATAGACTCCAATGTTAAAGTCTCCCATAGACTCCAATGTTAAAGTCTATAGACTCCAATGTTCAAGTCTCCCATAGACTCCAATGTTAAAGTCTCCCATAGACTCCCATGTTAAAGTCTCCCATAGACTCCAATGTTAAAGTCTCCCATAGACTCCAATGTTAAAGTCTCCCATAGACTCCAATGCTAAAGTCTCCCATAGACTTCAATGTTAAAGTCTCTACTCATAGACTCCAATGTTAAAGTCTCCCATAGACTTCAATGTTAAAGTCTCCCATAGACTTCAATGTTAAAGTCTCTCATAGACTCCAATGTTAAAGTTTCCCATAGACTTCTACCCATAGACTCCAATGTTAAAGTCTCCCATAGACTCCAATGTTAAAGTCTCTACTCATAGACTCCAATGTAAAAGTCTCCCATAGACGCCAATGTTAAAGTCTCTACCCATAGACTCCCATGTTAAAGTCTCCCATAGACTTCAATGTTAAAGTCTCTACTCATAGACTCCAATGTTAAAGTCTCCCATAGACTCCAATGTTAAAGTCTCCCATAGACTCCAATGTTAAAGTCTCTCATAGACTCCAATGTTAAAGTCTCTCATAGACTCCAATGTTAAAGTTTCCCATAGACTCCAATGTTAAAGTCTCCCATAGACCCCAATGTTAAATTCTCTCATAGACTCCAATGTTAAAGTTTCCCATAGACTCCAATGTTAAAGTCTTTAATGTTAAAGTCTCTACCCATAGACTCCAATGTTAAAGTCTACCATAGACTCCAATGTTACTGGTAGGAACCTCCTGGTTACACCAGCCCACAGGGGATTATTGTGTCCGTCCGTCGTGCATCCAAAAATGGGAGGGGTGGGGCTGGGTGGAGAGGGTGGGGTGGGGCTGGAGGGGGAGGAGCTGGTCACCCCGTGGTGCCCTTATAAAACTCAACGTTTAACCTACTCACGCCAGCTTGTGCCCGCCCTCACAGTTGGCCATATTTGCGGAATACACCACGCCGCCGTTGACCCTGGCCATTGACCGAGCAACCCAACGTTCCTACCAGCTCCCTCCGCAGGAATGTGTTAAAATGTCCCATAGACTCCAATGTTAAAGTCTCCCATAGACTCCAATGTGAAAGTGTCCCATAGACACCAATGTTAAATGTTAAAGTCTCCCATAGACTCCAATGTTAAAGTTTCCCATAGACTCCAATGTTAAAGTCTCCCATAGACCCCAATGTTAAATTCTCTCATAGACTCCAATGTTAAAGTTTCCCATAGACTCCAATGTTAAAGTCTTTAATGTTAAAGTCTCTACCCATAGACTCCAATGTTAAAGTCTACCATAGACTCCAATGTTACTGGTAGGAACCTCCTGGTTACACCAGCCCACAGGGGATTATTGTGTCCGTCCGTCGTGCATCCAAAAATGGGAGGGGTGGGGCTGGGTGGAGAGGGTGGGGTGGGGCTGGAGGGGGAGGAGCTGGTCACCCCGTGGTGCCCTTATAAAACTCAACGTTTAACCTACTCACGCCAGCTTGTGCCCGCCCTCACAGTTGGCCATATTTGCGGAATACACCACGCCGCCGTTGACCCTGGCCATTGACCGAGCAACCCAACGTTCCTACCAGCTCCCTCCGCAGGAATGTGTTAAAATGTCCCATAGACTCCAATGTTAAAGTCTCCCATAGACTCCAATGTGAAAGTGTCCCATAGACACCAATGTTAAATGTTAAAGTCTCCCATAGACTCCAATGTTAAAGTCTCCCATAGACTCCAATGTTAAAGTCTCCCATAGACTCCAATGTTAAAGTCTCCCATAGACTCCAATGTTAAAGTGTCTCACACAGACTCCAATGTTAAAGTCTCCCATAGAATCCAATGTTAAAGTCTCCCATAGACTCCAATGTTAAAGTCTCCCATAGAATCCAATGTTAAAGTCTCCCATAGACTCCAATGTTAAAGTCTCCCATAGACTCCAATGTTAAAGTCTCCCATAGACTCCCATGTTAAAGTCTCCCATAGACTCCAATGTTAAAGTCTCCCATAGACTCCAATGTTAAAGTCTCCCATAGACTCCAATGTTAAAGTCTCCCATAGACTTCAATGTTAAAGTCTCTACTCATAGACTCCAATGTTAAAGTCTCCCATAGACGCCAATGTTAAAGTCTCCCATAGACTCCAATGTTAAAGTCTCCCATAGACACTAATGTTAAAGTCTCCCATAGACTCCAATGTTAAAGTCTCCCATAGACTCCAATGTTAAAGTCTGCCATAGACTCCAATGTTAAAGTCTCCCATAGACTCCAATGTTAAAGTCTCCCATAGACTCCAATGTTAAAGTCTCCCATAGACTCCAATGTTAAAGTCTCCCATAGACTCCAATGTTAAAGTCTCCCATAGACTCCAATGTTAAAGTCTCCCATAGACTCCCATGTTAAAGTCTCCCATAGACTCCAATGTTAAAGTCTCCCATAGACTCCAATGTTAAAGTCTCCCATAGACTCCAATGTTAAAGTCTCCCATAGACTCCAATGTTAAAGTCTCCCATAGACTCCAATGTTAAAGTCTCCCATAGACTCCAATGTTAAAGTCTCCCATAGACTCCCATGTTCAAGTCTCCCATAGACTCCAATGTTAAAGTCTCCCATAGACTCCAATGTTAAAGTCTCCCATAGACTCCAATGTTCAAGTCTCCCATAGACTCCAATGTTAAAGTCTCCCATAGACTCCCATGTTAAAGTCTCCCATAGACTCCAATGTTAAAGTCTCCCATAGACTCCAATGTTAAAGTCTCCCATAGACTCCAATGTTAAAGTCTCCCATAGACTTCAATGTTAAAGTCTCTACTCATAGACTCCAATGTTAAAGTCTCCCATAGACTTCAATGTTAAAGTCTCCCATAGACTTCAATGTTAAAGTCTCTCATAGACTCCAATGTTAAAGTTTCCCATAGACTTCTACCCATAGACTCCAATGTTAAAGTCTCCCATAGACTCCAATGTTAAAGTCTCTACTCATAGACTCCAATGTAAAAGTCTCCCATAGACGCCAATGTTAAAGTCTCTACCCATAGACTCCCATGTTAAAGTCTCCCATAGACTTCAATGTTAAAGTCTCTACTCATAGACTCCAATGTTAAAGTCTCCCATAGACTCCAATGTTAAAGTCTCCCATAGACTCCAATGTTAAAGTCTCTCATAGACTCCAATGTTAAAGTCTCTCATAGACTCCAATGTTAAAGTCTCCCATAGACTCCAATGTTAAAGTCTCCCATAGACTCCAATGTTAAAGTCTCCCATAGACTCCAATGTTAAAGTCTCTCATAGACTCCAATGTTAAAGTCTCTCATAGACTCCAATGTTAAAGTTTCCCATAGACTCCAATGTTAAAGTCTCTAATGTTAAAGTCTCTACCCATAGACTCCAATGTTAAAGTCTACCATAGACTCCAATGTTACTGGTAGGAACCTCCTGGTTACACCAGCCCACAGGGGATTATTGTGTCCGTCCGTCGTGCATCCAAAAATGGGAGGGGTGGGGCTGGGTGGAGAGGGTGGGGTGGGGCTGGAGGGGGAGGAGCTGGTCACCCCGTGGTGCCCTTATAAAACTCAACGTTTAACCTACTCACGCCAGCTTGTGCCCGCCCTCACAGTTGGCCATATTTGCGGAATACACCACGCCGCCGTTGACCCTGGCCATTGACCGAGCAACCCAACGTTCCTACCAGCTCCCTCCGCAGGAATGTGTTAAAATGTCCCATAGACTCCAATGTTAAAGTCTCCCATAGACTCCAATGTGAAAGTGTCCCATAGACACCAATGTTAAATGTTAAAGTCTCCCATAGACTCCAATGTTAAAGTCTCCCATAGACTCCAATGTTAAAGTCTCCCATAGACTCCAATGTTAAAGTCTCCCATAGACTCCAATGTTAAAGTCTCCCATAGACTCCAATGTTAAAGTCTCCCATAGACTCCAATGTTAAAGTCTCCCATAGACTCCAATGTTAAAGTCTCCCATAGACTCCAATGTTAAAGTCTCCCATAGACTCCAATGTTAAAGTGTCCCATAGACTCCAACGTTAAAGTCTCCCATAGACTCCAATGTTAAAGTGTCTCACACAGACTCCAATGTTAAAGTCTCCCATAGAATCCAATGTTAAAGTCTCCCATAGACTCCAATGTTAAAGTCTCCCATTGACTCCAATGTTAAAGTCTCCCATAGACTCCTATGTTAAAGTCTCCCATAGACTCCAATGTTAAAGTCTCCCATAGACTCCAATGTTAAAGTATTCCATAGACTCCAATGTTAAAGTCTCCCATAGACTCCAATGTTAAAGTCTCCCATAGACTCCAATGTTAAAGTCTCTCATAGACTCCAATGTTAAAGTTTCCCATAGACTCCAATGTTAAAGTCTCTACCCATAGACTCCAATGTTAAAGTCTCTACCCATAGACTCCAATGTTAAAGTCTCCCATAGACTCCAATGTTAAAGTCTCTACCCATAGACTCCAATGTTAAAGTCTCTATCCATAGACTCCCATGTTAAAGTCTCCCATAGACTCCAATGTTAAAGTCTCCCATAGACTCCAATGTTAAAGTCTCCCATAGACTTCCATGTTAAAGTCTCCCATAGACTCCAATGTTAAAGTCTCCCATAGACTCCAATGTTAAAGTCTCCCATAGACTCCAATGTTAAAGTTTCCCATAGACTCCAATGTTAAAGTCTCTACCCATAGACTCCAATGTTAAAGTCTCTACCCATAGACTCCAATGTTAAAGTCTCCCATAGACACCAATGTTAAAGTCTCCCATAGACTCCAATGTTAAAGTTTCCCATAGACTCCAATGTTAAAGTCTCCCATAGACTCCAATGTTAAAGTCTCTACCCATAGACTCCAATGTTAAAGTCTCTATCCATAGACTCCCATGTTAAAGTCTCCCATAGACTCCAATGTTAAAGTCTCCCATAGACTCCAATGTTAAAGTCTCCCATAGACTTCCATGTTAAAGTCTCCCATAGACTCCAATGTTAAAGTTTCCCATAGACTCCAATGTTAAAGTCTCTACCCATAGACTCCAATGTTAAAGTCTCTACCCATAGACTCCAATGTTAAAGTGTCTCATAGACTCCAACGTTAAAGTCTCCCATATACTTCAATGTTAAAGTCTCCCATAGACACCAATGTTAAAGTCTCCCATAGACTCCAATGTTAAAGTCCCCCATAGACTCCAATGTTAAAGTCTCCCATAGACTCCAATGTTAAAGTCTCCCATAGACTCCAATGTTAAAGTCTCCCATAGACTCCAATGTTAAAGTCTCCCATAGACTCCAATGTTAAAGTCTCCCATAGACTCCAATGTTAAAGTCTCCCATAGACACCAATGTTAAAGTCTCCCATAGACACCAATGTTAAAGTCTCCCATAGACTCCAATGTTAAAGTCTCCCATAGACTCCAATGTTAAAGTTTCCCATAGACACCAATGTTAAAGTCTCCCATAGACTCCAATGTTAAAGTCTCCCATAGACACCAATGTTAAAGTCTCCCATAGACTCCAATGTTAAAGTCCCCCATAGACTCCAATGTTAAAGTATCTACTCATAGACTCCAATGTTAAAGTATCTACTCATAGACTCCAATGTTAAAGTCTCTACTCATAGACTCCAATGTTAGTGTCTGCCATATACCCAACGTTGAACTCATGGGATTAATCTTTTCCGGCAGAAATAAATTTAAAGAATATAATAAAGAATACAAAATTTAAATGAAAATTGAAATAAAATAAAATAATTGATAAGATATAACAAACTCTTTGGTTCTTTCGGTAAAATCGCGTTGGTAGAAAAATAAAAAAAAATTTGCTATTTCTTTTATACCTGATAACGATTGCTTGTGTTGCAATCCAAACGTCGTAGTATGCTATTATTGAATTTATTATTTTATCTTTAGACGTGACTTTACCGAAATAACCAAAGAATGATTCCTGCAGTCACGAAAGCTACAAATTAAGATTGAACCACTTCTACGGGGAAGTTTTAAGTTTATCTTTTTCTCTCTCTCTGGGTGTTTTGTTCTCTCTCTCTGCCTGTGTATCGATCTTCGTGTTTGTGTCTTTCAAATTTCACACTTAACTTCTAACTTAGCAATCTTTGTAATACGTAACCAACCAGGCTATGCGTTAATTGTGTGTTGACCGACTCTCTGTGTTGCATTACATTACATTTCGATATTTTGCTAGGTTATTTAATTTAGTGTGTCTCTCTTTCTGTGTGCCGATGTGTGTTCTCTCTCTATGTATCTTGGTGATATCTGTCTGCTTATATGTCTGTCTACAGTTTTCTGGTTAGACTTTTGTTTGCTATTTCTTTTATACCTGATGATGATTGCTTGTGTTGCAATTGAAACGTCGTATGCTAGTATTTAATTTACTATTTTATCTTCATACGTGACTTTACCGAAAGAACCAAAGAGTAATTCCTGCAGTCACGAAAGCTACAAATTAAGATTAAACAAATTAGAATTAAAATCAGGCACCGGCCGCGGCCACCTCTGTCGAGGTCGTCTCAGGCACCGGCCGCGGCCACCTCTGTCGCGGTCGTCCCCGGCATGCGAGGACCCCGCCGGCAGCCCCCCCCCTCCCCCCCACGGTGTCATGGCGGCGCCCATGACAGCCGTGAACTGCGAGGACTTTTCGGAGTTTCAGGTAGGAGGTCGACGGGTTTGATAGTTTTTTTTATTATTATACAATTATTGTTTTTATTATTATACAATTCTCATTGTGGTTCTTATTATAATTATACAACTATTGTTATTATTATACAACTACAATTATACAAGTATTCTTATGCAACTACGATTATTATAAACTACAATTATTGCTATACAATTACGATTATTATACAATCTCGCTGTCTCACACGCACACTCATTCACTAATTCATTCACTAATTCACTAATTAATTCACTAATTCACTCGCTCACTCATTCACACGCGCTCACTCACATCCACTCATTCACTCTCTCATTCATTCTTTGATTCACTCACGCACCCACTCTCTCATTCACTCATTCACAAACTCACACTCACGCTCTCACACACTCTTTCACTCACTCACTCACTCACACGCACACACTCATACGCTCACACACACACTCACTCACACTCTCACACACTCATACTCACACTCTCACACTCACTCATACTCTCAATCATACTCTCACTCACTCACACACTCACTCACACTTTCACTCTCCCACACTCACTCTCACCCACACTCACTCACTCTCACTCTCCCACACTCACTCACCCACTCGCTCACGCACTAGCTCACCCACTCGCTCACTCACCCGCTCACCCACTCCCTCGCTCACCCACTCGCTCACTCACACACTCACTCACCCACACATTCACCCACTCACTCGCCGAACAAAAGCTGTTTAGGCATGCGGTGGCTGGGCATGCGGGCTACATGACCCAGCCAACGCAGCCTTGCCTGCCGGAGGAGCTCACCGATGGGACTTTGCCCAGATCTTTCAAGGATTTGTGAGCTGCTCACACAATCCAGCCTGGTTAAACCCAGGATGGATCGTAGGCAGGCCAGCCTAAATTTTTCCAACCGGCGAAGATGCTCCATTAGGGGGGTCTACGTTTCGCAAGCGTAGAGAAGGGAGGGAATGATGTGGCCGAGAAGACCTGAAGCTTCGTGCGGAGCGACAGACCAGGTAGCTTCCACACAGCGTCACGCAACTGATGAAAAGATATTTCCGCTCGACTGATTCGGAGTGAGACCTCTGCTGTTAAACTGGAGCCGGTCATGAGCACACCGGCCAGGTATGGGAAACTCTCCACTCTCTCCACTACTGCCCCATCACCGATTGGGAGTTGTGGGGGTGGAATGTCCGATGGTACAAAATACCCAGGCAGGTGCTTAGTTTTGGTGGGGCTGATGGTAAGGCCCCACCTCTTAGTGGCACGCTCCAGTCTCAGCAGCAGCGTCTCCAACTCCTCCTCTGAATGAGCAGCAATTACCAAATCATCGGCATACATAACGTGGTTGACCAATAGGGAGCCATCCCTTGACCGCACCCAGGCATCGATCAGCCTCCCATTATATCTGTACAAAATGGAAATTCCCCCGGTACAGCTATTGAAGGCTTCACGAACTACGTGGTCAAAATAGATGTTAAATAATGTGGGAGCCAGAGGACATCCCTGTCGCACCCCAAGCTGTACAGGGAATCGCTCTGACTCCCGGCCACGTAGTTTTACCCGGGCCCGCTCACCATCATGAAGGTCCTTAATGATCGTGAGCAGAGGGTCAGGGACTCCGAAAGCATGAAGAACAACCCAGAGCCCAGGCCTACTGATGGTATCATAGGCCTTGACCAGGTCAATAAAGCAGAGATGTAGGTCTTGTTGGAATTCCCTACACCTCTGCTGTAGCAGACGGACAGAAAATATGGCATCCGTGCAGGACCACCCTTTCCTGAAACCGCATTGGGGCTCCGCAAGCCTCTCCTCAGCGTGCCTAGCAAGGCGATGTTGAATAATCCTTGCCAGGACCTTTCCCGGCACACTGAGGAGTGAGATGCCCCTGTAGTTGTTACAGTCTGTGCGGTCCCCTTTCTTAAAGAGGGGGACCACCAGGGCATCCTTCCAATCCTGCGGAACCTGTCCAGTGGTCCAGACTGTTGTTATGATGTCATGTAGAGCAGTCTGCGCACAAATGCCACCCTCCCTCAGCATTTCACTTGGGAGATCATCTCTGCCCGGTGCCTTTCCTGTTCTCGGACTCTGGATCGCCTTCAGTACTTCCTCAACAGATGGCACCTCAGCCAGCCACTCACATGGGGTGACTTCTTCCTCCAATATTGGAGGCACCACAGCCTCAGCAGGGTCATCCCCACTTTGTGCCACGATGTTTTCCTGGCTGAGGGATTTCCCCTCCCCCAGAACCTCACATAAATGCTCAGCAAATCTGCAAACCTGTTCCTGGGGGTCGGAGATTGGATCACCGTTTTTTCCCCTACACACACAGACACCTACACACACAGACACCTACACACACAGACAACTACACACACAGACATCTACACACACAGACACCTACACACACACACACAGACAACTACACACAGACATCTACACACACAGACACACAGAGACCTACACACACACACAGACAACTACACCTACACACACAGACAACTACATCTACACACACAGACAACTACACACACACACAGACAACTACACACACAGACACCTACACACACACAGGCAACTACACACACAGACACCTACACACACAGACACCTACACACACAGACACCTACACACAGACACAGGCACCTACACACGCAGACACACACACGCAGACACCTACACACACAGACACCTACACACACAGACACCTACACACACATACACCTCCACACAAAGACACCTACACACACAGACACCTACACACACAGACATCTACACACACAGACACCTACACACACAGACACCTACACACACAGACACCTACACACACAGACACCTACACACACAGACAACTACACACACAGACATCTACACACACAGACACACAGAGACCTACACACACACAGACAACTACACCTACACACACAGACAACTACACACACCGGCACCTACACACACAGACACCTACACACGCAGACACACACACACAGGCACCTACACACAGACACACACACACAGGCACCTACACACAGACACAGGCACCTACACACGCAGACACACACACTCAGACACCTACACACACAGACACCTACACACACCGGCACCTACACACACATATACAGACACCTACACACGCAGACACACACACTCAGACACACACACGCAGACACCTACACACAGACACACACACACAACGCACCATCATCAAGTCTGCATTAGCCACGCAGTACTGGAAAAAACATGCAAACACACATGCCTCTGATAATCATCATCATCATGTTGTACTCGCTGACACTGGGTAGTGAGACACTGCTAGTGAGACACTGGGTCGACACGCACACACACTACGGCGCGTTGGACTGCTGTGTTGCGACACCACTCTCAACGCGGGCACGTGTCCCCTTGACCCCTGAAGGTCGCGTGGATCGTGTGGGTGGGTGGGGCGGGGGGTGAGTAGGCGGGTGATTGAGAGAGTGGGTGGGTCAGTGAGTGGGTGGGTCAGTGAGTGAGTGGGTGGGTCATTGATTTAGTGGGTGGGCTTGTGGGTGGATCAGTGAGTGGGAACGTGAAAGAGTGAGTGGGTCAGTAGGTGGGTCAGTGCGTGAGTGGGTCAGTGAGTGAGTGAGTGGGTAAGTGAGTGAGTGGGTCAGTGAGTGAGTGAGTGGGTGGGTCAGTGCGTGCGTGGGTCAGTGGGTCAGTGAGTGAGTCAGTGATTGGGTGGGTGAGTGGGTCAGTGAGTGAGTGGGTCAGTGAGTGAGTGGGTTAGTGAGTGAGTGGGTCAGTGAGTGAGTGGGTCAGTGAGTGAGTGGGTTAGTGAGTGAATCAGTGAGTGAGTGAGCGGTTTAGTGAGTGGGTGGGTCAGTGTGTGAGTGAGTGAGTGGGTCAGTGAGTGGGTGGGTGGGTCAGTGCGTGAGTGAGTCAGTGAGTGAGTGAGTGGGTCAGTGAATGAGTGAGTGGGTGAGTGGGTGAGTCATTGAGTGAGTGAGTGGGTCAGTGAGTGAGTGGGTGAATGAGCCAGTGAGTGAGTCAGTGAGTGAGTTGGTCAGTGCATGAGTGGTTCAGTGAGTGAGTGAATGAGTGAGTGGGTCAGTAAGTGGGTGGGTGAGTGACTCAGTGAGTGAGTGGGTCATCGATTGGGTGAGTTGGTGAGTCAGTGAGTGAGTGAGTGGGTCATCGATTGGGTGAGTGGGTGAGTCAGTGAGTGAGTGAGTGAGTCAGTGAGTGAGTGGGTCAGTGAGTGAGTGAGTTGGTCAGTGCGTGAGTGGTTCAGTGAGTGAGTGAGTGGGTCATCGAGTGGGTGAGTGGGTGAGTCAGTGAGTGAGTGGGTGAGTGAGTGGTTCAGTGAGTGAGTGAGTGGGTCAGTGAGTGGGTGAGTTGGTGAGTGGGTCAGTGAGTGAGTGAGTGAGTAGGTCATCGAGTGAGTGAGTTGGTCAGTGAGTGAGTGGGTCAGTGAGTGGGTGGGTCAGTGAGTGGGTGAGTGAGTGAGTCAGTGAGTGAGTGAGTCAGTGAGTGGGTGAGTGAGTGGGTGAGTGAGTGGGTGGGTGAGTGGGTCAGTGAGTGAGTGAGTGAGTCAGTGAGTGAGTGGGTGGGTGAGTGGGTCAGTGAGTGGGTGAGTGAGTGAGTAGGTCATCGAGTGAGTGAGTTGGTCAGTGAGTGAGTGGGTCAGTGAGTGGGTCAGTGAGTGAGTAGGTCATCGAGTGAGTGAGTTGGTCAGTGAGTGAGTGGGTCAGTGAGTGGGTGGGTGAGCGGTCAGTTGAAGGCTACGCGGGGGACCTCACGTCCGCGTGCAGGAGGCGCTGCGCTCCATGCGGCAGATCGACGACCGCATCGCCCACGAGCTCAACGCGTCGGTGCCCACCGCCTCCATCGCACGCGCCCTCAACCTCGCCCACACGTGCGCACAGCTCCACTCGGCCGTGAGTCGCTCTCACCATCACTACCATCACTACCATCATCACCACTACCATCATCAACATCACCATCACTACCATCACTACCACCACCATCAACCTCGCCCACACGTGCGCCCAGCTCCACTCGGCCGTGAGTCGCTCTCACCATCAACACCACCATCATCACTACCATCATCATCACTACCATCACCACCGCCTCCATCGCCCGCGCCCTCAACCTCGCCCACACGTGCGCCCAGCTCCACTCGGCCGTGAGTCGCTCTCACCATCAACACCACCATCACCATCGCTACCATCACCATCATCACTACCATCACCATCACTACCATCACTACCACCACCACCATCGCTACCATCGCTACCGTCACCACCATCATCATCATCACTACCATCACTACCATCATCATCATCACTACCATCATCATCATCACTACCATCACCACCATCAGTACCACCATCATCACCACCATCATCGCTACCAACGCTACCACCATCACCACTACCATCGCTACCAACGCTACCATCACCACCATCACCACCATCATCACTACCATCACTACCATCACCATCGCTACCATCATCACTACCATCACCACCATCACCATCACTACTATCACCACCACCATCACCACCACCACCATTATCACCACCATCACCACCATCACCATCATCACTACCATCACTACCATCACTACCATCACTACCATCATCACTACAATCACCATCGCTACCATCACCACCACTATACACTACACTACTATACACTACACTAACGTGTTTCCCCCCGTGCCCCCCCTCCCCCCGTGCCCCCCTTCCCCCCCCGTGCCCCCCCTCCCCCCCGTGCCCCCCTTCCCCCCCCGTGCCCCCCCCTCCCCCCGTGCCCCCCCCTCCCCCCCGTGCCCCCCCCCCCCGTGCCCCCCCTCCCCCCCGTGCCCCCTTCGTGCCCCCCTCCCCCCCGTGCCCCCCCCCGTGCCCCCCCTCCCCCCCGTGCCCCCTTCGTGCCCCCCCTCCCCCCCCGTGCCCCTCCCTCCCCCTTCCGTGCCCCCCCCCGTGCCCCCCCTCCCCCCCCGTGCCCCTCCCTCCCCCTTCCGTGCCCCCCCCCGTGCCCCCCCCTCCCCGTGCCCCTCCCCGTGCCCCCCCCCCGTGCCCCCCCTCCCCCCCCGTGCCCCCCCCGTGCCCCCCCCTCCCCCCTCCCCCCCACAGCTGCAGGAGGCTCACGCGGGGCGAGCTGCGGTGATCTCGCGCTGCGTGTCGCTCGCCAGCGACTCGGTGGCGAGACTCAGCGAGCGGAGACGCCGCGGCGGGGAGGAGGGGGAACAGCTGGCGCTCAACAAGGCCTTGCGCAACCAGCAGACCACGGTGGGAGACGCAGAGACACAGAGACACAGACACAGAGACACACAGACACAGAGACAGAGACACAGAGAGAGAGACACAGACACAGTGGGAGACGCAGAGACACAGAGACACACAGACACAGAGACACAGAGACACAGAGTAGACACAGACACAGAGACACAGAGACACAGAGCCAGAGACGCACAGACAGAGAGACACAGACAGAGAGACACAGTGGGAGACGTTGGGGGGAGACGTTGGGGGGAGACGTTGGGGAGACGTTGGGGAGACGTTGGGGGGACGTTGGGGGGAGACGTTGGGGGGACGTTGGGGGGAGACGTTGGGGGGAGACGTTGGGGGGAGACGTTGGGGAGACGTTGGGGAGACGTTGGGGGGACGTTGGGGGGAGACGTTGGGGGGACGTTGGGGGGAGACGTTGGGGAGACGTTGGGGAGACGTTGGGGAGACGTTGGGGGGAGACATTGGGGGGAGACGTTGGGGGGAGACGTTGGGGGGACGTTGGGGGGAGACGTTGGGGAGACGTTGGGGAGACGTTGGGGGGAGACGTTGGGGGGACGTTGGGGGGAGACGTTGGGGGGAGATGTTGGGGGGACGTTGGGGAGACGTTGGGGGGAGACGTTGGGGAGACGTTGGGGAGACGTTGGGGGGAGACATTGGGGGGAGATGTTGGGGGGAGACATTGGGGGGACGTTGGGGAGACGTTGGGGAGACGTTGGGGGGAGATGTTGGGGGGACGTTGGGGAGACGTTGGGGAGACGTTGGGGGGAGACATTGGGGGGAGATGTTGGGGGGAGACGTTGGGGGGACGTTGGGGAGACGTTGGGGGGAGATGTTGGGGGGACGTTGGGGGGACGTTGGGGGGAGACGTTGGGGAGACGTTGGGGGGAGACATTGGGGGGAGATGTTGGGGGGAGACGTTGGGGGGACGTTGGGGGGAGACGTTGGGGAGACGTTGGGGAGACGTTGGGGGGAGACGTTGGGGGGACGTTGGGGGGAGACGTTGGGGAGACGTTGGGGAGACGTTGGGGGGAGACGTTGGGGGGACGTTGGGGGGAGACGTTGGGGGGAGATGTTGGGGGACGTTGGGGGGACGTTGGGGGGGGGGGGGAGACGTTGGGGGGACGTTGGGGAGACGTTGGGTCGTGATATTGGGCCACTGTGACGTCACTCAACTCCGTCTTTGTCTCTCCCAGTTGAAGTTGATGCAGTCGGAGCTGAACGTCGAGGAGGTGGTGAACGACCAGACGTGGAAGGTAAACAACAACAACAACAATGTCATCAACAACAACAACAATGTCATCAACAACAACAACAATGTCATCAACAACAACAACAACAACAACAATGTCATCAACAACAACAACAACAATGTCAATGTCATCAACAACAACAACAATGTCATCATCAACAACAACAACAATGTCATCAACATCAACAACAATGTCAACAACAACATCACAACCATCATCACCACCCTCACCACCACCCCCCTCACCACCACCACCCTCACCACCACCACCATCATCACCACCACCCCCCTCACCACCACCACCCTCACCACCACCACCCTCACCACCACCCCCCTCACCACCACCACCCTCACCACCACCACCCTCACCACCACCACCCTCACCACCACCACCCTCACCACCACCACCCCCCTCACCACCACCACCCTCACCACCACCACCCCCCTCACCACCACCACCCCTCACCACCACCACCCTCACCACCACCCCCCTCACCACCACCACCCTCACCACCACCACCCTCACCACCACCAACCATCATCACCACCCCCCTCACCACCTCCACCCTCACCACACCACCCTCACCACCACCACCCTCACCACCACCACCCCCCTCACCACCACCACCCTCACCACCACCACCCTCACCACCACCCCCCTCACCACCACCACCCTCACCACCACCACCATCATCACCACCACCCTCACCACCACCCCCTCACCACCACCCCCCTCACCACCACCACCATCATCACCACCACCACCACCATCACAACCACCTTGTTCACTTTCTCCGTGTCTCCCCCCCCCACCCCCCGTGTCTCCCCCCCCCCCACCCCCCGTGTCTCCCCCCCCCCCCGTGTCTCCCCCCCCCCACCCCCCGTGTCTCCCCCCCCCCACCCCCCGTGTCTCCCCCCCCCCGTGTCTCCCCCCCCCACCCCCGTGTCTCCCCCCCCCCACCCCCCGTGTCTCCCCCCCCACCCCGTGTCTCCCCCCCCCCGTGTCTCCCCCCCCCCCCGTGTCTCCCCCCCCGTGTCTCCCCCCCCCACCCCCCGTGTCTCCCCCCCCCCCCGTGTCTCCCCCCCGTGTCTCCCCCCCCCCCCGTGTCTCCCCCCCCCCCGTGTCTCCCCCCCCCCCCCGTGTCTCCCCCCCCGCGTGTCTCCCCCCCCCCCCCCCCCGTGTCTCCCCCCCCCCCCCGTGTCTCCCCCCCCCGTGTCTCCCCCCCACCCGGTCCCCCCCGTGTCTCCCCCCCCCCCGTGTCTCCCCCCCCGTGTCTCCCCCCCCCCCCCCCCCCGTGTCTCCCCCCCCCCGTGTCTCCCCCCCCCCCCCCCGTGTCTCCCCCCCCCCACCCCCGTGTCTCCCCCCCCACCCCGTGTCTCCCCCCCCCCCCGTGTCTCCCCCCCCCCCCCGTGTCTCCCCCCCCCGTGTCTCCCCCCCCCCCACCCCCCGTGTCTCCCCCCCCCCCCCGTGTCTCCCCCCCGTGTCTCCCCCCCCCCCGTGTCTCCCCCCCCCCCGTGTCTCCCCCCCCCCGTGTCTCCCCCCCCCGTGTCCACCCCCCCACCCCGTGTCTCCCCCCCCCCCCCGTGTCTCCCCCCCCCGTGTCTCCCCCCCCCCCCGTGTCTCCCCCCCCCGTGTCTCCCCCCCCCCCCCCCGTGTCTCCCCCCCCCCCGTGTCTCCCCCCCCCCGTGTCTCCCCCCCCCCCCCCCCCCCGTGTCTCCCCCCCCCCCGTGTCTCCCCCCCCCCCCGTGTCTCCCCCCCCCCCCCCCGTGTCTCCCCCCCCCGTGTCTCCCCCCCCCCCCCCCCCCCGTGTCTCCCCCCCCCCCCGTGTCTCCCCCCCGTGTCTCCCCCCCCCCCCCCCCGTGTCTCCCCCCCCCCGTGTCTCCCCCCCCCCCCGTCCCCCCCCCGTCTCCCCCCCCCCGTGTCTCCCCCCCCCGTGTCTCCCCCCCCCCCCGTGTCTCCCCCCCCCCCCCCCCGTGTCTCCCCCCCCCGTGTCTCCCCCCCCCCCGTGTCTCCCCCCCCCCCCCGTGTCTCCCCCCCCCCGTGTCTCCCCCCCCCCCCCCCGTGTCTCCCCCCCCCCCCGTGTCTCCCCCCCCGGTCTCCCCCCCCCGCCCCCCCCCCGTGTCTCCCCCCCCCCCCCGTGTCTCCCCCCCCCCGTGTCTCCCCCCCCCCCCCGTGTCTCCCCCCCCCCGTGTCTCCCCCCCCCCGTGTCTCCCCCCCCCCCGTGTCTCCCCCCCCCCCCCGTGTCTCCCCCCCGTGTCTCCCCCCCCCCGTGTCTCCCCCCCCCCCCCCGTGTCTCCCCCCCCCGTGTCTCCCCCCCCCCACCCCCCGTGTCTCCCCCCCCACCCGTGTCTCCCCCCCCGTGTCTCCCCCCCCCCGTGTCTCCCCCCCCCCCCGTGTCTCCCCCCCCCACCCCCCGTGTCTCCCCCCCCCCCGTGTCTCCCCCCCCCGTGTCTCCCCCCCCCCCCCCCCGTGTCTCCCCCCCCCCCACCCCCCGTGTCTCCCCCCCCCCCCGTGTCCTCCCCCCCCCCCGTGTCTCCCCCCCCCCGTGTCTCCCCCCCCCCCCCGTGTCTCCCCCCCCGTGTCTCCCCCCCCCCACCCCCCGTGTCTCCCCCCCCCCCCGTGTCTCCCCCCCGTGTCTCCCCCCCCCCGTGTCTCCCCCCCCCCCCGTGTCCCCCCCCCCCGTGTCTCCCCCCCCCCCGTGTCTCCCCCCCCCCCCGTGTCTCCCCCCCCGTGTCTCCCCCCCCCCCCCCCCGTGTCTCCCCCCCCCCACCCCCCGTGTCTCCCCCCCCCCGTGTCTCCCCCCCCCCCCGTGTCTCCCCCCCGTGTCTCCCCCCCCACCCCCCGTGTCCCTCCCCCCCCCCGTGTCCCCCCCGTGTCTCCCCCTCCCCCACCCCCCCCGTGTCTCCCCCCCCCCACCCCCCGTGTCTCCCCGCCCCCCTCGTGTCTCCCCCCCCACCCGTGTCTCCTCCCCCCCCCGTGTCTCCCCCTCCCCCCCCCCGTGTCTCCCCCCCC